>NC_057794.1:412354449-412382955 GCF_018294505.1 Triticum aestivum
GCGGCCCCAATTCCAGCCCTGCAAAATCTCTCTTCTCCACCGTCCCCTTCCGGGTCCAGATTGCTCAAATCCCTAATTCGCCGCCAACCCTCGAATCTCCCCTCGTCTCGTCTCTTTCCCCACCGTTCCCCACCTCTGTGCCGGACAATGACGACGAAGACGATGGTCGCACTTCACCACCGCACCGGAGCTACCTCATCTCCGCCCTCGTCCACCGCACTGGGTGGTCCAGCGACAACGTCGGCCGCTGCAACCGACGTGCCTCACAGACACCGAGTTCCACCGCATCAGGTGTGCTTCACCGACGCCGTCTCCCAGCTCACCGGGGCTACTTCACCGAGCACATCGTCGCACCTCCGCCCCCCGAGGCCGTTGGGGATTCACCAACTGTCTCATCCACCACATCGTAGCGCTCCAGTGCCACTCAAGATCTGCATCCGTACGCGGCCAGCCAATGCCAGTGCATCACCCTCAACGGCTCTGAAGTGACCTGTAGTCTAGCTAGGCGAGCATGCCCAAACGCCGGCCCGAACTAGGTATCCACACATCATCCCTTGTGCAATATTCCGACGATGTTTGGATATCCTTTCACTGCTCTCTTAGCTTACCCGCCTATGCAACTCTGACCTCAACTCTTATTTCTTCTGAAGATATCATCTGAAACAAGCAAATCCATATTTTAGCGAAGCATGACTGCACTACGGGATCTGGTACACATCGTGCACACACGTATAACCTTGTAAGTATCTGTCCTCCGGTACAACATCAAGGTCGATTCCTCTTATTTGATCAACCATTCGCCGTGTCAAAAATGCAGAGGGGGATGCAAGAAGCACAAGGCCTCCACATCCAAGCAAGTGGTAACATGGACTTGTACAAGGAACATCCCAAGCGCAAGCAGAGCTGCAGTGAGCATGTACAACGAGCTAGCGTAAGTCCCTACATTTCATTTAATTTGTACTGGCATCCGTGTATGATTTGTGTGCAGTGGCTGATCCACAAAATTCAAGTTACCAGGGGCGAACATTTAACTTAAAAAATACGAAGGCACTTGCACTCCGGAAATCAACATAACTTGAGAAATGTGAAGCTACATGCACTTTGAAAACCAGCTAATGATCCAAAGTAGTTGAGATTATAAACACTAAATGATGCAAGCACCAAAAAACACAAAATGCAACATGGTGTACAAGGACTACAAACATGGTCTGTACCTGCTTGAATTATTTGTTCTTTGGCTGAAAATATTGAAGTGTAATTGCACGTATAACCAGTGCACAAACTGCATATCAATATATCTATCCTGCACAAGTATGCCAATAGTTTCAAACAACAAATTAGAAAATTATTTATGCTATGTTGTCATGATACGGGGACTTTCTGGTAGATGGCCTCGACGTTTCCTCAAGCTATGAAAATGCACTATAATTTGCTTGTCATCAATGCCTGCAAATCTCTGTCTCTCTCAACATAGTAGATCATCATTAGACACTAATTCCTTCAATGAGATTGCAAAATGCTTGCATTAGATCCCTCATTAGACACTATATGTTCATCACAAGGAGCATGTAAAATGTTTGCATCAAATCCTTCATTAGCAGTCTATTCATTAGACACTTCAGGCTCAAGAACAACATGAGCTTGTATGTTTGCACCGGAAACTTGATTAGATACATCAGATTCAGTCAGTCCAGTATTGATTGGGGGAGTTATAAAATAAGTAGAAATTGGTTTCATTTTCTCATAGATTCCCTACATACAAGCAGTTTTACAACACCGTCAGGTTTAACTATTGGCCAGAAATTGAAGAGTTGAATTAGATATAATCAGGGATGTGATGTACCTGCTCGTTGCGCATGCTACTCTTGCAAGCTGTGATTGTCCATTTGCGCAAGCTCGATGCCACGCCCGTGCTGCCGCCGCTGCCTCCCATGCAGGCTACACCCAGGGTTGGATCTTCATCTTCTTGTCCTTCCGTTCGCTTGAAGCCCGGAAATGGCCCTCCAACGAGGGCGCGAGGAAGTGCTGTGTCGGTCTGTCCAGCGGCAGCTAGGTTAGGAGCGAACCAGACTGGAGGCTGGAGCGAATGAATTGGGATTTTTCCGGCTATCGATTGATATGGGAGGCGCTTGTTTGGGCCGCGAGCCTGCTATAGGGCCTGCCTTGCACTTATGTTATTGGCCCATCCAAATTGAAACATTTTTCTTCATTTTTTACATTGCCTGCTCGTGCGTTGGGACGAACAAAACTAGCATGGGCCAACCTGGACGACTCAAACTAGGTGCACACTTTCCAGCCACCTGAGGCGGCCGCCCATACCAGCCCCTATGGTGGCGTCGCCCCTTTTTGCGTGTATGATTGGATAGTGAAAAATATTCCAGTGGCGCTTTTGATTTACCCACAGAATGGTTGAATTGCTTGTTTCTATAAACTGAGTTTGCCAATAATGTGAAGGATGCCAGTCTTTTCATCCTATTGTAGATTGCTTAGATCTCGATATGCCAAAAGTAATCGCATGAAATATACAGTAAAAGCCAGTGTGATGTGTTTGGCTACAACTAGTCTGACTACACGTCCTCATGCAACATATCAAGGACGCACCATCTTACTAGATTAACCATTCGACTTACCCATAAAGTGTGGGAAGAAAGAAGTATTGGGACTGCATATCCAAGCAATTGATGCCATGGACTCCTTCGTACAACCTTGTAAGCGAAAAAGAAGTTGCAGTGTGCCTGTACAATGAACTAGCATAAGTTCAGTTACCTGCTTCTCGGAATTTTAGTTAGCCACGTATTGCAAAAAAATTCAATTACGTTGCTTGGCTTAATTTAGTTTGCTAATGATTACATAATGGCACATCCTGTTAATCATATTGTAGACTGCGCCTATCTATGTGTTTGATACTTACTGTTAAAAATTACCTGTTTGCCTTAACTTAAATATCTACTTGTTTGTTTAACTGCTTTGCTGCTACAACAGCGGGTTACAATGATGTTAATAACTACTTTTCAGCATCCAATTGAAACTCTTTAATTCCTTGTTTGTTTAACTGGTTTGCTGTTATAACTCCCAGTTGAGATGTTTTGCTAACTTCAACTTTTCTGAATCCAATCGGAACTTTAATGGCAAAACAGGTTAGCCCAAGATCAAAGAGCGAGGTCCCCATGGATGTTGCATCATCCCACAGCAGTGGCACCGGCCCAATCGTGCATTATGAATTGCCAACTGTTGATGCTCTAGAGGCTAAACTAGTGGTAGAAAGAGATTCTGCTTCTGCACTTAGAGATGAAGTTGACATGTTGAGGAAGCAAACAGCACAATCACAAGCAGTACTCAAGACAACCATTAAATATTTCATGGATTTCAAAACGAAGCAACCTGAGACTGACCAGATTGTTAAGGTCTTGAAGGAAAAAAGGAAATTAAATTCCTACTTGGTAAATCATAGGTGAAATGTTCTTTCAATAGTTGAATAACCTTTGTGTTGTCTGTTCATGTAATCAATCAAACCATTTGTTTTAGAGATCATGTAATAATTGTTTTTTTGTTTTTTTGTTTGTAATTTTATTTGAGCACAAGTCTGTATTAATTGATAAGACTCAGAGACATTTCATTTGGATTGTTGTGCCAGACCTATAAATATGCCAATCGGGTTGAATGTGCATTCAACAATAGTAGTATAGATGGGCCATAAGTGGCACGCATCGGAAATGGCCAAGATGCTGGCTAAAAAAAGGATGCTGTTGTAGCCAAAAAAAAGTACAACGGCCTGGCTTATGTATGTTAGTTGATATTATTGATCGATATACTCTATAAGTGTTTATATGTCTGTTAGTAACATACATTCTTGGTTGATTGACTCGGTATTTGAATCTTGATACATTGCTTGTGTACATATCCAAATGGGACTACACATTATGTTGCATGTGACATTTGAGTTTGACATGAAGTGTTCCAAATATTCGAATACACCTTAAACTGGATTCTAGTTTCTGAATTTGAGTATCGGCATTTGTAAACTATATTCATATATGACAGTGGAATACATCTTTGTCGTCCTTTTGAAGATATATAAAAACACATAGAATGATTTATAAATATTCATATAGGAATACAAAATGGATTCGAATTTAGTTGCCAGGGTAAACATGGATGCTTATTGTCCCAAAATTCGAAAGAAACAACAAAATGTCCACTCCCACATCGGCTGCCCGAAGCCAATTGTTTGGGAGATGGAAATTACTGTCTACCCATTACACGGACAATCCATCGGCCCGATTTCCACTACTCTAAATAGGGGTAGGTTAGTAACTTCAATTAGACGTGACATGACCGCCTCTGAGCCCATTCCGACATGGTGGGCGTCAAACATGGGCGGCAAAACTCGTTTGATTCAAGCTCGTCCGAAAGACCTCTGTTTCTCCCTCCATTCCCCATTCATACACGGTGGACGGCAAAACACCCTCTCCTCGTCCGAAAGAGATGTAGGCTAATATTTTAAATTGGGGCAGATGTGTAACTTCCATCAGATGTGACACAACCGCCCTACCTGTCAGCCCCGTTCATACACCATGGGCGCCAACCGTGGGCGGCAAAACACCCTCTCCTGGCCCGAAATTGTTACCGGCAAATATTTGGGAGATGCGAGATTACCGTCCTATCCCCAACCGACGAGACGTCCAAATTTGAAATGGGGGATAAGTTCGTAACATTCCCATATTTCAGACAGGCGCGTCCCAAAAACATGGTTCCCCGTACCTCTCCCTCCATTTTCCCATTCATATACCATCCGCGGTAGAACACCCCATTCCCACACCAGCCTCCGTCCACCGCCCCATCCATCACCGCCGTCCTCCACCACATCCATCGCCACCATCCTCCACCATACCGGAGCACCTACCAAGACCGCGTCGTCCACTGCTAGAGATGGATGTTTCTCATCCAAGGCGACGGGCTAATAGCCTTGCATCGCGTCCTCTCGCTTCATCGGCACCGTCGTCCTCTTTGTCGGGGCCGCTCACACGACCTTCTCTTCCACCATAACGGGACTTATCCCCCAATGCACCCGTCTACCATCGCAGATCTGGTTCAACACCACCGACAGCCATCGCACCCCCGATGCCTACATGGCGCCACAAGAGAGGTGGTACTTCATATCTCCTCAACTTTTTGATCTCAACCAGAAAATAGATCTTAACTTGGTTACTCTACTTTCTTTTCAGCTCTTAGAATTTAGTTCTTAGTTTGAAGCAAACAATGGATGATAAATATCATTTCTCCGGTTTGCAGCTTCAAATCTGCCATGGCACAACCATAATACAGTTTAATTTATCATGCTTAGGGTTTAACTGATCATGTTGGTTCCGTGGTGGTTTCTTTAATAGAAATCAAAGGGGAAACCCTCTTTTGTAAAAAAATATATGCTTAGAGTTTCCCCCTTTTATGATCACTATACGATTAGAATACATGCTTCGTGTCATAATACCACGGCTCCACCCATCAAGCTAAACAAGCTTAGTTGTTCAAATACGAATCTGATATTATTAAAACAGAGTTGTTTAATTGGTCGGCTAAATGTTCCTAAATTAGTTTCGAAAATGCATGTTTGCCGCTCGGGTGTGTATCTCTGTGTGTGGTCTGGTCAGCACAGTTGGGGAGGTGAACTTTGCATATGCAGGGGTTTATAGGGAGACACTCTCCGAGTTGAAACCGTAATGCATTCCATAGATAATCTGACTACTTTTTATGTTTTCATGAATCTCAGATTTTGAACAGCATCATAATGATTATGAGCTTGTGCGCATGAGAAGAATAAAGCAGAAGAATGCCATGGCTGTCAAACTTGGCATTAAGGGACTGAAATCAAGTCTGGATGCAATGCTATGCAAACAGTCTCCACCTACAGATTCATGCTCAGAATATGATCCTAATAGTGTTTCTGAGCTAGAGGGAGACCTAAGTCAATGTAGCTCCCTAGTGGAGGAGTTAGAAGAAGATGCCCTATCTTATTCACCCATCAAGGTACTTGCTCTAACTTTCCAAGGTTACATTGCTCGCATATATCTTGCAACTGATGCTTTGCATTGCTTCTACTTTGTTGAACTGCCATTAGCTTAGTTTACACATCGTGTATGTGAATACGCCCTTCCTATCCATTTTCAGTACATGGTCCATCTGTCATCATACCATATTTATCCATTCAAATGTTGTTCTTGTGTATCAGACATTCAAAAGGAAGAGGGCGATTGCTGATCATGGAGGAGCACAAGCAAAGTATTCGGAAAAGGTAGTGGCACCTGATAAGTCAAATAGCCCATTAGGTGTAGTTGCAATATCACCTGACCCACAAAATACCCCAACTCTAGCAGACTCTAGCCCTACTACACTCGTCATTTCTGATGCCCCAACTCAGTAGACCCCAACTGCAGCAAATAGTATGATTATGCCAGTTGACATAGCACCAGTTGTACGATGCAAAACCCCCATTCCAGCAAAGAGTACACCAAATCCAGTTGCCAAATCCCTATTCGAACCAGAGAGAGCCCCAATTGAAGCAAATAGGACCCCTGTTCCATTTCTTCCTAGTTTAGAAGACGAAGCTTATGTTGTTGTCAGGAACTTTGTGCGCATCTTTCCTTCATGGAAAGATTATACTGCAGACACAGAACAATTTCCAGTCTTCCTGAGCAACTTACGCGTAAGTAATGTACTAATGTTATTCATGGTCATTACTGCATATGTTTTTGCTGACAGAAGACACAAGATTTCATTCTTTTAAATAGGCGAGGCGCAAACTGGATTGTGATGACGAGTAAGGGTTGGTTGCGCTTTTCAAGCACTCGTTGATGAAGTATCGTTCCTACCTGAGGCAAGCGCACTTCAATGGCAAGCCTCTGAACGAAATTTTTGTAAAGTCTCCGGTGCTACATTTATCCGACGGTGACTGGAATAATCTTGTTACACATTGGTCTTGGCTACAGCGTAAGGTGCTTTCTATGATATCACATCACAAATTGAACTACATTTCTGCATTTGCCTTAATGTCTCACTTGTATGAAAACTGTTAGCAGAAGAACATTCGTTCTCAAGGGACCACAAAATCTCGCAACTATACTGCACACTGCATTGCTCTTGTGAGTACCTCTTGCCCTGTATGACCGTACTTACTTTCATAGTTGTTTGATTATGTAGCATCACTGCACATGTTAGCCTCGTAATCGTCCATTTGGTGGACATTATAAGATCCGTATGGACTCTTACATAAATTTAGAATCAACACAAAGCTTTTGAAGAGGTTTAGCTCTGCAGTCCTCTTGTAAGGACTGAACGTGGTCTATCACTGTACTTACATTAACAGCTACTCCCTCTATCCCATAATATAAGAACGTTTTGTATAGTACATCAGTGTTCAAAACACTCTTGTATTATTGGACGAGGGATTGGTTCATTTTTTAGCGTTCTGCATCTTACCTCCCTCGCCCACCATTTACTAAAAAAGATCAGATCTATATTTAATCTTACCAACAAGTAGAATACACAGACAATGCCAGTGCAGAAGTGTAGCCCATTGCTCTTGTCAGTACATTTTGTCCTATAACGCTTGTACTTCCAGGGATTGGAAGTTGATTATGTAGCATCAATCTGCATCTTTTCTTCATTATCCTCTATCCCTTCCAGTATTATCATATCTATAATTACTCTCTACAAAATGTAGAGTACAGGCAATGCTTATGAAGAAGATTCTGTGCTGAAATTCTTGAGTTATCCTTCCCTTGGCATGGAGAAGGGCATTATAAAGTTGGTGTTAACTGTTAATGTAAGTCAGTCCTTCTAAAGCCTTTATCCTCAACTGCTGTTTAATTTGCTCATACTCCCTATTGTTTACTGCTGTTTAGTTTGTTGTTTCTACCAAAATGCATGTTCGTAAGAACCGTAAGGTCTAAGTTTCACTTGTAAAACCAAATTCCTTATTCATACCATGCACATTACTTAATACTCCCTATATGTATGCTTGTTTTTGTGGATCTATAATCCAGTGTGTGGTGAAGTAGCCCACGTTCGCACCTTGTCATCCCCTGTTTTATCTTACTGATGTGGCTGATGATATGAACAACATGCCATGCACATTATCCAAAATAGATACAATGATTTTCTTTGCCCTTCATCTATGCTTGTTATGTTGACATGGTAATTCAGTAGTGTGATGAAGATCCCCGCATTATGAACAATGCCAAATTATGCTATTGATATTTTGAACATACTCTTTATTTTCTAATTTGAAATTGGATATAATTGACAGAACAGTTATCATCTTTGTTTATACACGTGCAAAACCTGTCATCTCTCTGCTTTGTTTTAGGGTGATATGCCTGATGGCATGCACAAGTCTGCGGAAGGCTGTGAGACAAAGCCAACATATATTGCAGCAAAGAAGGCAAAACATCTTGAAGATAGCGAGACAATCCCAAAGTCTTGTCATGATGCAGTGTTCAAGTTACTTGAGACTAACAATCGGACAAGCTCATAGAATTCGTTGTCTGAATCAGTTCGACTTCTTCAGTCCCAAGTTCTAGCAGAAAGGCATTCTGCAACTCAACTTCGACTTGAAGTCCTACCTCTAAGAAAGATTGCGAAGAACACCAATGAGAACCTCATCGCTAAACAGCTACACCTGGAAGCTATGACCGACATGCTAGGCCGGTCTCACAGCCTTGCTCAGCAGCTTGCGCAGCAGTTCCCCCGCAAGGCTAACCTTTCTTGAACTGTCTTGGAAGTGGTCTCGGTTCACTATTATTTTGTTACACTGCAATGGTGCCCAGTTTTTGTAATCTGCTTCTTCATTGCACTTTATGATCACTGGTGGCGAACTTTGATGCCCAGTGGATGTAATATACCTTAAATCCTTTATTCTTCGTACTATGCCGTAATTTATTTATTGTATAGAGTAGGTTTGTTCTTAATTCCTACTAGTTACGCAGAAGCCCGAAATGAACCCCGGCCCATGATTGTGCGAATCAAATTATGGGCTTTTAACAGGCCAAAATTGTCTGGGTCCTTGTTTGGCCCAATCAGATATCGGCTGCGAGCAGGCCGGATGCAAACCGGGCCGTAGTTAGGCCCAACTATATGATAGGCTTTTAACAGGCCAAATTTAATGTAGGGTCGAAATGTTAAACGGGCCCTTAACAGGACAAAACTAATATCAGGCCGAATTACTAAGTGGGCCTTTAGCGAGTGGGCCCAAAAGCATAGTGTCCAGTTAACGGGCCGAATCTGATATGGGCCATAATTGAGCCCAAAGCCTCTTAAAGGGCCGGACCTGATCTGGGCCATAATTTGGCCTAGAACATGGTAGGCTTTTAACGGGCCGGATCTCATATGGGCCACTATTAGGCCTGGAGCATGGCAGGGCATTAATGGACCAGATCAAATATGGGCCGGCATTTGGCCCAAAACATGGCAGCCAGTTAATGGGCCGGCCTACTAGGGTCCTCAAAATCTTGTGGGCCTACAGCTGGGCCGGCCCATTAATGTCGGTGAAATCTTGTGGGCCTTTAGCTGGGCCGACCCATTATGACCCGCAAGAATCTCGTGGGCCTTTACCTAGGCCGGCCCATTATGGCACAAAAAAATCTCGTGGGCCTTTACCTGGGCCGGCCCATTATGGCCCGCAAAATTTCGTGGGCCTTTAGCTGGGCCAGCCCATTATGGTCCGCAAAATTTCGTGGGCCTTTAGCTGGGCCGGCCATTATGGTCCGCAAAATCTTGTGGGCCTGTAGTTGGGCTGGCCCATTTAAACTTTATGGGTCGTGCCACATGTCGACGTATCATAGGCGCCTTCTGTCCAGTGAGTGGATGACATTGTCACACCCTGATTTTCATGCCACTCCACTTAATCTAATAATCATGATAAAATATGGTTTAACAAAAACTTTTGAGTGTTTTGGACTTTGCTTGATTTGATTTTTGTTTGCTGTTTGCATGTGCTCTAAAAATAGAATAAATCCTCCAACTCTTATACTTCATCCCCTTTCTCCAAACTTCTGCCCAATGACCATACCATGTGTATAGAACAGTATAGTATTTTCTTACAAAAATAATTTGGCCAAATAGTATTTAAAAAAATTAGTTTTCCAAAAACCCCTGAATTGAGATTTGTACTGCAAGTACTTAATTTAAGGTGTGAAAAATCTTTCAAAAGGTATATTTGAAACATATTAGATATAGGATTCCCATAAACCACAGAAATATAATTTTGAGAGTTATTTTCCTATTTTATATAAAAGCTTTTTCTTAAGGCCAGAAATGGTCTTTAATAGGGAAAATTATTTTATTATTTCAAAAATATTTGACAAAAATCAGGGAAACTCAATGGACATATATTGTCCATATATAAGTGTTTCAACACATGGTCATGATCAAAATATTGGTTAAATCCCTCAAAAACCCTTTCTGGATATTTCAAGCTTTTGAAATATTTACAAAGGAAATATTCTCCAACAATTCCATGAAAATTCTAGCATGTCACATATGACATGTTTGATGATCTTGACATGTATCATGTCATGGAGAATAGTATAACCCCATGAAATCTCCTCAAAACCATTTCTGTCCATTTTGAAGGTTGAGCAACTTTACATTGACAAACATGTCCAAATGTTCTCAAACCTTGTTAACATGCTCAAATGTTCTAATTATTCATCTAGACAAAATGGCACAAGTTGGAGAGAATGTTATCTTGCTTAAAGTGCCCCAAAACCCTTCCTGTCCAGAACCAAATTTGAACCACTCTACATTGGCAACTTTCTCCTTTTGATCTCAACTTTTGTGGCCATGTTCATAACCTCAAATGATGACACTACACTAAGTGGTGCCTCAAGGAGAATAGATTTGCATGACTAAATCTTGGAAAGTCCATTTCTGCTGATTTCTAGGGTTTGCAAAAGTTGCATTGGAAACTTTTCCCAAATGAACCCAATCTTGGTGGAACCTCTTATTTTCTCAGGCCATTTGACCCTGTCAAGCCTCATGACAAGGGAAGTCCATTTGCTTGCCCAAACCTACATCAAACACCTTCTGGCAGAAATTTAAAATGCCTGTTTTGTACACTTCCACTAATCTTCATGAGCTCAACTTTTTCCCACAGCCTCATCTGCTCCTCCTCTACCTCCTGCATGCTTAGCTGCCCGAGGAGAAATAATTAAGGGGGGGCAGAGACCCATTTTTCCTCTCTGGACAAGCCCATTTCTCTCCCTTTCTCACCTCCCTCCTCACTCAAGTGGCCACCAGGGCATCCAATGTCCCTCCCCTCTACTTTACTCCCTCCTAGAGCTACCAAACATTAGTGGCCGCGCCCACAAGGCATATAAAATGCCATGGCATGCCATTTGCACGCTCTGGAGCGCGCTACAATGCGCTCTAGCACTATAGCCGCCCCCTTCCAACCACCTCCGGCCACCTCGGGCCTCCCTAGCACGCCCGACGATGCGCCTCGGTGTCCACAGTACGGCAGTTGGTCGGCCCCCTCCTCCTTCTCCCTCCTCCTGCCCCTACTCGCACGCGCGCCGGTCGCCCGAGTGCACTAGTGAGCAAGCTCACACGCGCGGTGCCCCTGGCCCCCCTTCTCTCTCACTCTTCTCTCCCCTAGCTCTGGACCGAATCCAGGAACACCCCAGACACACCGCGATGAGCTCCCGTGACCCGTGGCAATGGCAAAGAGCTCGCCGGCGCATGAGTCCGCGGTGGACCATCGCCCGCCTATTTAGAGGCCACCCCCAAGCACTATCTCATCTCCAACTGCCCTCTCTCCCTCCCCTGGACCCCCCAGACCGCGCCATTCTTCCTCCCGTGCCCCCCATCCACCTCCAAGGCCGAAGCCGAGCCGCCGTCCATCGCCAAAATTCGCGCCGTCCCAACTCCCTCCTCTCCCTATAACCGCATCACAGGACCCACCAGAACCTGAGGAGCTCGACCGCACCCTTCTTTCTCCTCCGGCGAGCCGCTAGGCCATGGCCACTCTCGCCCAACGCCACCGTCTGCCGCGGGTGAAGCCCTGCTCCCATCCGGTGATGCACGCACCCGTGGTGGGGTCTCCCTGGTTCGTCTCTCTCCGTTGAGCACGCCAGTGGGAGGATCATCGTCGGAGACGCCCTGTAGCACCGGGGCCGGCTTCGAATGCCTCCTCTGTCGCCCTTCGTGCCCGCACGGGATGTTGAGGACGAACCTGCAGGCGGGGCCCGGTCGTCAGTGGCCCAACCACCGGGCCACGTTGGCAAGTGGAGGCGGGTTCGACGTCTCCCGCATCCCCGCAACGAAGGCGCACTCCGCGTGGGCGCCTTCGACGTCGCCCTATCGCCCGCGTGGCTGAGTTGCTGGGCCGGCCCAGTGGTGCCCTGCCATTTAGCCTCGCCTAGTGCACGCTTTTGCTGCCCAAATCCAGCCCGTTTGGGTAAAAACCTTTTCCCTTTTCTTTTCTATACAATTTGTAAAATCCATAAATAGTTCAAATTAACTCCAAATTTGATGATTCAAATTTCTAGTAGCTCATAAATTCATGATCTATCACATGGTGCTGTTTGCACATTTTTCCAGGAAACTTTTCTTCACACATATTTTGTAAAACCCTATTTCCTATTTCTGTAATGAACTTTAGAAAATCACAGAGAGCTCAAAATTGATCCAAATGCCATGGTTCAAATTCCTAGATGCTTCTAAGTTCATAACTTAGTTTATGAACATTTTTATTAATACTGTCTATACCACACAAAATAATGAGCCATTCTTCATATTTGTCAACTTTATTAAATACATAGGAAAATCATTTCAACTCCAAATCTAGTGAAACCAACTCCTAGATGCTTCTAAAATCATGGTTTGTTAAATGGGTGCCTTTGCTCATTTTTCAAAAATATGTTTCTCTACACTTCTTGCAAATCCATAAACCCCTTGATTCCATCGTATCAAAATGTTTAGAAATATCCATTGACGAAATTCCAATGAAACCACTCTGGTTAATTATCATATAACCAGAGATGTCCTAGAAAAGTCAAATCAATATTTTTAGAGCACTTTTATTTTCTGCCTTGTTGTGTTGCTTAATATGGTTGCTTTCGACGATAGTTGACGAAATGCTTGGAGTTGGACCAAGATATATTTGAAGACCTCGAAGACTTTGTTAAAATAGGCAAGCAGCCCTTTGACCATGTCTATGAAACCCTTTTTATGCATGTCATATAACACTTTATTAGTGTTGCATCGGAATCATGATGAGATGGTAACCACTTTGATGGGTTGCCTCTATTACTTCCTTGTTGATATTTGCATTGTGCATGACCCTACCTTCTTATGAGGGTTATGTCGGTGGGAGTAGATAGGATGCTATAGTAGTGCTACACAAAAAGGGACGGGAATATGCATGGTGATGGAGGCATAGTATTTTCAAAAGACTTTTCAAAAACCCCATCGGGTGACACTTATGCCCGGGGGAGATGATGAGTTGGGTAGCCACTTGATGACGAAGTGGTGTACCGAGGCAAGTGTGTGTTGTTTTCAAAACGGATTGGTTTAAGTTGCGACCGTTATTCCAACCTTACATGCGCAACCACTCTACGCTTATATGGGAAAGGGCATTATTGATTACCTAGGCCGATACTAGCTTGGAGCCTGCATTACTAGTGACGGGGAGAGTTGGTGCTCTCTCTCAGGATGGGGTCGTGCCAGGTAGGGAAGCCAAGAACATTTTTATGGGGCACCGGACACACCGTTGGTACCCCATGCCAGTGGTATGTGATGAATATGGGAGCGAGGCTCCACAATTTTAAGTTGTGAAAGGTTGGGCACGGGGGTTACTACCAATCGAGTGGACTCCATGTTAGTGTCATCCAGGGAAAGATAGTGATCGGGTGCTTACCCTGGGTACTTGAGGTACCGTGGGTCGTGGATGACACAGAAGTTCCCCGGATCTTGTGGGTAAAGTGTGCAACCTCTGCAGAGTGTAAAACTATTCGAATAGCCGTGTCCACGGTAAAGGATAGTTGGGTAACCGCTCTTGGGCTATGTCCACATGTTTACAAATTAGTGTGTGTGTTTGGATAAGTGGGAAGATCTACTTGGGTCAAGTCAAAGGACTTGACATGATTGAGTTGGGTTGACGCCCACTCTATTTATGTGGATATCTGTAACATGTCCTCATGGTTACTTGAATTCATCTGATGCATGTCTTACAAGTTGTTGAAGATGTCATTGCACTCAAAACTAGCTTTCTGCAAAAAATTACCTGTATCATGCATTGTTGTATCTTGAACCAAAACATGGGTTGCTTGCGAGTACATTCAAAGTACTCATTGGCTTGCCACTGGTTATTTAATTGGCCAGGCATGGAAGAACTGGAGTTCGAAGAAGAGTTCTTTGGAGACGAACATGCGAACTAGGACGCTTCCTAGTCAGAATGCCTGTAGGGTTAAGGCAGATGGCGTGGGTCCAAGTTATCGACGAAGATTTCCGCTGCGATGTTATACTCAAGACTTGACCATAATGCTCCTACTTGTGTAATACGGTATGTATGGATGTAAGACTCTTGTTATTCAACTTCTGTGTGTTCAGTGAGCATTGATATCTGGGATCACTGTACACGCGTATTCGGTGATCATGACTTATGAGTCGGGGTCCCCACAGAGCTGGTATCAGAGCCATCCTGACTATAGGAAGCCTTAGTTAGCATGGTCGTTAGTTAGGGTAAAACTATTTCCAAAACTACTACTAGTTTTGGAAACTATCTATACTTCTCTTCCCCTTCATAGTTTTTCTTCAAGGTATACTTTCCTTATTGATCTCTTCCCCTTCAAAACCTTTGGTCGCTAGAACCCTTATGCCCCTGAGCACTGGATTCCTTGTAATCCTCGTGGATAATCTAGAAGGAAGATGCCTTGCCAGACATTCACCCACATCTCCTAAACACAAGATTGGTGACATCACAACAAGACGATACCAACAGAAGATACATCCTCGAGGGATGAGGACCTGAAGACCCAGGAGATGGTGACACCCTTGACACTGCCCCAAGATGATGCAACCTTAGCCTACGACGATCAGGGCATAGGATATGCAAGATCATGATATACCTTGCTAATAGAGTAACCATGTCGTTACCGTTGTTGCATCGGCAACCACCGGTGGATGAGAACCTAGCCATTTGGTCTGTCTCACTATAGTGACCAGGAAACGGTTCTCCTCATCCCCCGCTCTTGGTGTCGATGTTGTCATCAACGTAACCGACATGTTGGACCTCTACTATGCCTTGTTAATGTCATTGCATAAAGGATTACCTACTCGGTACCATCGACGCCTTAGAAGACAAAAAGGGATCATCATGATTAAGAAGACAACATAAGACCGAGTCAATGCCTGCTACGAGGAGCCACCTTCACCCCATCACTTCAACAGGCGAGAAGTTGTTGAAGAATCTTCAGGCCTAACCCGGATCGTTTCATCAAACAACTACAAGAGACATAGCAACACCTGAGGAAAACCCAGAAGACTGCACGAAGCACGAAGCAAAGCACGACTATTGAGTTTGAGAACCACTAGGGTAGGATGAGTCGTGTACCCCCTTATGCGCAGTCGAGTCCGTATGATGGTTCAAATAGAACCATGATTGTGTGTTGCTTGTTTTTATTTGGTTGTGTTTTGATATAGGTCACACTTTTGCCCTAGGCAACAAGTACGCGACTATATCACCTTCCTTACCTTGTTTCTTTTGTTTGGCCCTTTTTGCACCTGTTTGTTTGCACTTGCACCTTAAACCCTCTTTGGGCATTCCCCTCCTCTATGCTATTTTCCCTCTCATCTCTGAAGACCAGCATGACAAAATGCACTAAGGATTCCACCTCAGCAAGCAACTTACACTGAAGACTTTTGCTACAGCCTCCTCGACCAGGTGCGAACCCGTAGTATTACCCCTCATGACAGGAAATCCCATCCCTAGACACTTCGAGACTTCACGAGATACCCCAGCTCGAGTCCTTAACCATGTGCTTAACCCACAGAATCGCAAGAGGACCAGTTAAGCCTCTGTAAACCTTGCACATCACTGGGTTCATCATGGAACTAGCGGACATAGTGAACAAGCACATTATCATTCTAATATAGCACTAGAACTATGATGCCATAGGGAAGACCAATTTGAGGATATAGGAATAGAGGAAAAATGACTTGATGAGTTTATATAAATGACTTTGAGGAATTATATGAGACTATTTGGTGGATTATGAGGCTTTCATGTTGGCAGATGAACTTGGTGGGATCATTATTATAGAGTAGCATAGCTTTCATTACCCCTGGATAAATTGGATTTAGTGGGACAATTAAGATCACAAGCTGAGATTCTTGGGGGGATAAGAATTTGACTTGATCAGATGATAAGGAGATTGTAGACATTACGATAATGACTTTGGGGAAACGTGTAGGAATTCTCGTTGGACATGAGATTTGGATTTAAATATGTGATCCTAGTTGAGTATAGGTGGTGAGTAAGTCTACATGGTTCGGAGTAAATTGGATTTAGACTGATGATCTCGATCATGATAGCATGTTTCTCGATGGACGATAAACTAGGAGAATGGATTAATTGTCGGAGTTGATATAAGCTTGACCATGGAAGTTGGTGGACATACTATAGTAGAGACAGCCCTTTCAAGTATTTGGGGATTATATGAACTTTACAAGATTGTGTGGAACACCATAGACACTGGATTTGTAGAATTAAAGGATTATGTAGTGATTAATGGAAGTTAACGGGTTGTTGGAGTTGATTCATAGGAAGGAAACAAGAGTTTGGAGTGGCATATGATGTGTTTCCTTAGAATAGAGATACACTAACATGGACCTTGGAAGAACAGGATGGGAACTTGGGATTTTCGTGTTTTATTCTTGCTTGGAAGCTTGTATGCTCTACCCATGGATTTTTAGGGGTAGCCATACATATGAGTTTGGGAATTGTAGACATATATGATTTTGTTAGACCTCCTCTCAGGAGTCATGAATATATAGATCACATGAGTGATGATTGGATTTGGCCTATATGAGATGATGCTTTCGGTGGTATAAGGTTATTTGTTTGAAGGACTAGATAGACTATTGGCATCTTAGAAACCGTGCTTAAGGATAAGATAATAAAATGTTCACTCGCACACTAGAATCTTTGAAACCCTTAAGCCCTAGTAAGCCACAAAATGGTCGGGTCATTACCGTAGGTCTTGACTCTAGATCGAGAACACCTTGGGCCATACTCAACCGTTACCACCACCAATACCCCTAGCCTACTTTATGTACCCCGTGAACAAGTCTCCATGGAGTACTTAGACAAGATAGTTATCATCATTATTTGGTAACCTACTTGTCTACTCGAAGACGGAAGAAGAGCCGTTCAACCAGTCAAGGAACATTTGAAGACCGCCATGCCAAGGAGGAAGAACTACACCAACCACCATCATCAGGAAGTGAACTTTCTCATCGAAGACCAGGTGTATCTGCAAGCCACTTCTCTCAAGAGAACCAAGCATTTTCATGTCAAGAGAAACTCACACCAAGATTTATCGACCTTCTCCAAGATCACTGCAAGATGAAGAATAGATGGCTACCAGCTAGAATTACCACCTGAGCCACCCACTGTGCACAACATTTTCCACGAGTCACAGATTCGGAAGTGCTTCCAACTTCCTAACTTGCCCGATCTCTACGAGGGCATTAACCACCGAGCCATCGACCCCTAGCCCAATCTAACCTACCGTGAGCTACCCATTAGCAACCTGGATCAAGAGGAGCATCATACACGAAGCCACACCATCAAGTACTTCAAGCTCAATGGAGCACTACTCAGAAGTAGAAGGAATATGAAGAAGTGAAGACTACCCCCAGATCCAAGTTTTCTATTCTTTTCCACGCCTAGTTTGGGAATCTCAGGGACGAGATTCTTGTAAGGGGGGTAGGTCTATCACACCCTGATTTTCATGCCACTACACTTAAGCTAATAATCATGATAAAATATGGTTTAACAAAAACTTTTGAGTGTTTTGGACTTTGCTTGAGTTGATTTTTGTCTGCTATTTGCAAGTGCTCTAAAAATCAAATAAATCCTCCAACTCTTATACTTCATCCCCTTTCTCCAAACTTCTGCCCAATGACCATACCATGTGTATAGAACAGTATAGTATTTTCTTACAAAAATAATTTGGCCAAATAGTATTTTCAAAAAATAGTTTTCCAAATACCACTGAATTGAGATTTGCACTGCAAGTACTTAATTTAAGGTGTGAAAAATCTTTCAAAGGTATATTTGAAACCTATTAGATATAGGATTCCCATAAAGCACAAAAATATAATTTTAAGAGTTATTTTCCTATTTTATTTAAAAGCTTTTTCTTAAGGCCAGAAATGGTCTTTAATAGGGAAAAATTATTTTATTATTTCAAAAATATTTGACAAAAATCAGGGAAACTCAATGGACATATATTGTCCATATATAAGAGTTTCAACACATGGTCATGATCAAAATATTGGTTAAATCCCTCAAAAACCCTTTCTGGATATTTCAAGCTTTTGAAATATTTACAAAGGAAATATTCTCCAACAATTCCATGAAAATTCTAGCATGTCACATATGACATGTTTGATGATCTTGACACGTATCATGTCATGGAGAATAGTATAACCCCATGAAATCTCCTCAAAACCATTTCTGTCCATTTTGAAGGTTGAGCAACTTTACATTGACAAACATGTCCAAATGTTCTCAAACCTTGTTAACATGCTCAAATGTTCTAATTATTCATCTAGACAAAATGGCACAAGTTGGAGAGAATGTTATCTTGCTCAAAGTGCCCCGAAACCCTTCCTGTCTAGAACCAAATTTGAACAACTCTACATTGGCAACTTTCTCCTTTTGATCTCAACTTTTGTGGCCATGTTCATAACCTCAAATGATGACACTACACTAAGTGGTGCATCAAGGAGAATAGATTTGCATGACTAAATCTTGGAAAGTCCAATTCTGCTGATTTCTAGGGTTTGCAAAAGTTGCATTGGAAACTTTTCCCAAATGAACCAAATCTTGGTGGAACCTCTTATTTTCTCAGGCTATTTGACCCTGTCAAGCCTCATGACAAGGGAAGTCCATTTGCTTGCCCAAACCTACATCAAACACCTTTTGGCAGAAATTTAAAATGCCTGTTTTGTACACTTCCACTAATCTTCATGAGCTCAACTTTTTCCCACAGCCTCATCTGCTCCTCCTCTACCTCCTGCATGCTTAGCTGCCCGAGGAGCAATGATCAAGGGGGGGCAGAGACCCATTTTTCCTCTCTGGCAAAGCCCATTTCTCTCCCTTTCTCACCTTCCTCCTCACTCCAGTGGCCACCAGGGCATCCAATGTCCCTCCCCTCTACTTTACTCCCTCCTAGAGCTACCAGACATTAGTGGCCGCGCCCACAAGGCATATAAAATGCCATGGCATGCCATTTGCATGCTCTGGAGCGTGCTACAGTGCGCTCTAGCACTATAGCCGCCCCCTTCCAACCACCTCCGGCCACCTCGGGCCTCCCCAGCACGCCCGATGATGCGCCTCGACGTCCACAGTACGGCAGTTGGTCGGCCCCCTCCTCCTTCTCCCTCCTCCTGCCCCTACTCGCACGCGCGCCGGTCGCCCGAGTGCACCAGTGAGCAAGCTCACACGCGCGGTTCCCCGGGCCCCCCTTCTCTCTCACTCTTCTCTCCCCTAGCTCTGGACCGAATCCAGGAACACCCCAGACACATCGCGACGAGCTCCCGTGACCCGTGGCGACGGCAACGAGCTCGCCGGCGGACGAGTCCTCGGTGGACCGTTGCACTCCTATTTAGAGGCCATCCCTGAGCACTATCTCGTCTCCAACTGCCCTCTCTCCCTCCCCTGGACCCCCAGACCGTGCCATTCTTCCTCTCGTGCCCCCCATCCGCCTCCAAGGCTGAAGCCGAGCCGCCGTCCATCACCAAAATTCACGCCGTCCCGACTCCCTCCTCTCCCTATAACTGCATCACAGGACCCCCCAGAACCTGAGGAGCTCGACCGCACCCTTCTTTCTCCTCCGGTGAGCCGCTAGGCCATGGCCACTCTCGCCCGACGCCACCGTCCGCCGCGGGCGAAGCCCTGCTCCCATCCGGTGATGCAGGCACCCATGGTGGGGTCTCCCTGGTTCGTCTCTCTCCGCTGAGCACGCCGGTGGAGGAATCATCGCCGGAGACGCCCTGTAGCGTCGGCGGCCGGCGTCGAACGCCTCCTCTGTCGCCCTTCGCGCCCGCGCGGGAGGTTGAGGACGAACCTGCAGGCGGGGCCCGCTCGTCAGTGGCCCAACCACCGGGCCACGCTGGCAAGTGGAGGCGGGTTCGACGTCTCCCGCGTCCCCGCAGCGAAGGCGCACTCCGCGTGGGCGCCTTCGACATCGCCCTATCGCCCGCGTGGCTGAGTTGCTGGGCCGGCCTAGTGGCACCCTGCCATTTAGCCTCGCCCAGTGCACGCTGTTGCTGCCCAAATCCATCCCGTTTGAGTAAAAATCTTTTCCCTTTTCTTTTCTGTACAATTTGTAAAATCCATAAATAGTTCAAATTAACTCCAAATTTGATGATTCAAATTTCTAGTAGCTCATAAATTCATGATCTATCACATGGTGCTGTTTGCACATTTTTCCAGAAAACTTTTCTTCACACATATTTCATAAAACCCTATTTTCCTATTTCTGTGATGAACTTTAGAAAATCATAGAGAGCTCAAAATTGATCCAAATGCCATGGTTCAAATTCCTAGATGCTTCTAAGTTCATAACTTAGTTTATGAACATTTTTATTAATAGTTTCTATACCACACAAAATAATGAGCCATTCTTCATATTTGTCAACTTTGTAAATTCATAAGAAAATCATTTGAACTCCAAATCCAGTGAAACCAACTCCTAGATGCTTCTAAAATCATGGTTTGTTAAATGGGTGCCTTTGCTCATTTTTCAAAAATATGTTTCTCTACACTTCTTGCAAATCCATAAATCCCTTGATTCCATCGTATCAAAATGTTTAGAAATATCCACTAACCAAATTACAATGAAACCACTCTGGTTAATTTTCATATAACCAGACATGTCCTAGAAAAGTCAAATTAATATTTTTAGGGCACTTTTATTTTCTACCTTGTTGTCTTGCTTAATATGGTTGCTTTCGACGATAGTTACCGAAGTAGACGAAATTCTTGGAGTTGGACCAAGAGATATTTGAAGACCTCGAAGACTTTGTTAAAACAGGCAAGCAGCCCTTTGACCATATTTATGAAACCCTTTTTATGCATGTCATATAACACTTTATTAGTGTTGCATCGGAATCATGATGAGATGGTAACCACTTTGATGGGTTGCCTCTATTACTTCCTCGTTGATACTTGCATTGTGCATGACCCTACCTCCTTATGAGGGTTATGCCGGTGGGAGTAGATAGGATGCTAGAGTAGTGCTACGCAAAAAGGGACGGGAATATGCATGGTGATGGAGGAATAGTATTTTCAAAAGACTTTTCGAAAACCCCATCGGGTGACACTTATGCCCGGGGGAGATGACGAGTTGGGTAGCCACTTGATGACGAAGTGGTGTACCGAGGCAAGTGTGTGTTATTTCCAAACGGATTGGTTTAAGTTGCGACCGTTATTCCAACCTTACATGCACAACCACTCTACCCTTATATGGGAAAGGGCATTATTGATTACCTAGGCGATACTAGCTTGGAGCCTGCATTACTAGTGACGGGGGAGAGTTGGTGCTCTCTCTCGGGACGGGGTCGTGCCAGGTAGGGCGTCCAAGAACATTTTTATGGGGCACCGGACACACCGTTGGTACCCCGTGCCAGTGGTATGTGATGAATATGGGCGTGAGGCTCCACAATTTTAAGTTGTGAAAGGTTGGGCACGGGGGTTACTACCAATCGAGTGGACTCCATGTTAGTGTCGTCTAGGGAAAGATAGTGACCAGGTGCTTACCCCGGGTACTTGAGGTACCGCGGGTTGTGGATGACACGGAACTTCCCCGGATCTTGTGGGTAAAGTGTGCAACCTCTGTAGAGTGTAAAACTATTCGAATAGCCGTGTCCACGGTAAAGGACAGTTGGGTAATCGCTCTTGGGCTACGTCCACATGTTTACAAACCAGTGTGTGTTTGGATAAGTGGGAAGATCTACTTGGGTCAAGTCAAAGGACTTGACATGATTGAGTTGGGTTGATGCCCACTCTATTTATGTTGATATCTGTAACATGTCCTCATGGTTACTTGAGTTCTCCTGATGCATGTCTTACAAGATGTTGAACATGTCATTGCACTCAAAACTAGTTTTCTGCAAAAAAATTACCTATATCATGCATTGTTGTATCTTGAACCAAAACACGGGTTGCTTCCGATTACATTCAAAGTCCTCATTGGCTTGCCACTGGTTATTTAATTGGCCAGGCATGGAAGAACCGAAGTTCGAAGAAGAGTTCTTTGGAGATGAACATGCGAACTAGGATGCTTCCCAGTCAAAATGCATGTAGGGTTAAGGCAGATGGCATGGGTCCAAGTTATCGACGAAGATTTCCGCTGCGATGTTATACTCAAGACTTGACCATAATGGTCCTACTTGTGTAATACTGTATGTATGGATGTAAGACTCTTGTTATTCAGCTTCTGTGTGTTCAGTGAGCATTGATCTCTGGGATCACTGTACACGTGCATTCGGTGATCACGACTTATGAGTCGGGGTCCCCACAGACATCTATCCCGACGATGAGCCGATACGTGTTTCCTCTAGCCAATGATGATTTTACACATGGAAAATCCCCATTGGTCGGGGCTGTTAACGGGTTATCGGATCCAAAACCCGACCCGATAGCTTAACGGCGTTCCGTTATGGTGGATGCCACGTGTCGGTCACCCTTGACGAAAGCACTTCTGTGACGTGCGATTTATCGTCATGGAAGTGGACACTTACATGATGATAATTTTGGTAATGTCATGGAACACTTCTACAACAGCACAAGTATGACTATCTTGATTTTTTCATAAATTTGTCATGGATGTACATGCATGACAAAAAAAGCGACCTACTGTGACAAACACGTACCATCACGGAAGTGTGTTTTTTTGTAGTGCCTGTAGGCGACGGGGGCAACATTCTTCTCAGCGGCGGCAACGTCAGCACCAGCTGGCGGCCTCTTGAAGCCATCGCTAAGGTCAAGCTCTGGGTGGCAACAGATGATGTTGCTCAGGACCATGAAGAGGGCATTTCCAGCGAGCCTCCGCGACTCGGTAGCGAAGTGCTCGGCCCTCCCCTCTTCATGCACCTTCAACTTGTCGGCCAGCTCGTCAAAGAAGATTCCCTGCTTGACACTCGGGGCCTCCTGCACGCTGGCTGAATAGACTGGGCCGTCCATTCCCATCGCCATAGCTTGGGTGCCAAGATGCTCTGTGACGTCAACCAGGCTCTTGATCCAGAGGTTGTTCATATCGGCCCGGTTCGTTAGTCTGTCCTATGCATCTTGCCGGAGGCGCTTGGTGGTCTCCAAGTCCTTGGACAACAACTGTTGCCGGGATTCGAGGGAGTCCATCGACTGCTCCAGCGAGCCAATCCTTGCCTTCATGTCGGAGATATTGTTGTTAGTGGCCTCTAGGCTTTGGGTGTTGGAGGAGAGCTGCGACTGCACGTCAGCCAAGTGAAGCTCTGCTTGCCGCGCCCCTTCTTTGAGTGCCTCCACCTCCTTGGCATTTCCGGCAAGGTCTTCATTCATTTTGGCCACCTGCCGTTCAAGCTCGGCCTTGGCGGAAGACGTGGCGTCCAAATTTTCAACAAGCTTCTTCAGCTGGGCGGCATGTTCAGTAGAAGGGTACCCAAAGTAGCCCCATGCTCGTCCCTCAGTTCCTTGGTGTGTTGCTACACCAAGGCCTCCAAACTTTCATCTTTGGCGTGGAGGGTAGCTCCAAGATTTTCCTCTCGAAGGGAGATTTCTCACTCCCTGTCATTCAAAGATGCTTCGTGGTCTGCCAGGTGCCCCTCCCGAGCTATGATATCCTCCATCGCCATCTGAAGGGTCCATTGCAACTTCATGAGTGCCTTGAACTGCTTGTCATACCATTCGCGTAGCTCTCGGCACTTGTCCTCCAGTCTCTGGTCCACTATGCCGGCAGATTCACGTCGTTCCTTGAGCTCCTGCCACTTCTGGCAGTGCCGGGCCTGCATTTCCTTCAGCCCAGCCGCCATGGACTCCATGAAGGACAAATCCGCGGTGATGGAAGCCGAGTCATCGGCTTCAACGCCTCCCAGATGTAACAGGGCCAGACGGCACTGAAGCTCTTCATCAAGCTCTACATCTGTCAAGGATGGGCCGGGGGCTCCGATGTCGGGCAGCAATGGCCCCACGGCCAGTGTGTTCGAAGGAAACAGTAGGGAATTAGCAGCAGTAGGAAGTGGACCCATGGTTTGAAGAGGAATCTTCGCCTCGACGACCACTTCCTCCGCTATGGTGCTGTCTAGGGGATGCTCGACCACCGCCAATGAACCTTGTGCTCCCCCGGTAGCCAGATCTTGCCCCTCATTAGCCGCGACTTTCACAGCTTCATCTGCGGCAGACCTCCCTATTTCCGCCACCACCTCCAACAAGTCTGGTTCTTCGGCCTGGGGAGCTGCAGATGGAAAGAGGCCAGTGAACAAACAAAGGAATGGAAGTCTTGATGAAAATAGAGAAACCAATGGAGGCAACTAGAATATGAAAGGTAATAAGAGTTAGGATAGATACCTGGAGAGGTCTACCTGGCGGGCGTCTCTGTTTCCTCGGCAATAGTCATTGCCGTTTCACGGACCTCGCCCTCTGCCGGGGAAGACCTGGTAGCCTTCGGTGCTGTCTTTGCCGTGGAGGATTCCACGACAACATCTTTGGCTTGAGCAGCAGGGGACGCGCGCTCCTCCAGAAGGGGCTCGTCCTGCGTTACCTCGCCCCCTCCTCCGTGTGAAGGGGCGGAAGGACTGTCTCCTCCGGCGGGCAGGGCCAAGTATTCGCTCTCGTGCCAGGGCCTATGCTGGGGGCTCGACACGGGGTCTTCCGCATCCTTCCACGCCGAAGCCGAGCCCTTGTTACCCTCTAGCAACCCGAGAGGCCGGAGTTTCCTCCGAGAGTGATGGACGAGGGTCTCTATCTCCTCTTCTATTTCCCTGCCGGCGACAACAAGAACAAGAGGTCAGTAAGCAAAAACATTCACATCCACCTAAGAAGATATTTATCAGAAAGAGGAATCTTCCTTACTCTTCCGCAATGAGCATGGATTTCAAATTGAACTCTCTGGGAGGAGGGGACTCTCGTCTCCTCTTTGGAGATGGAATGGTGGAGCTTCTCGATAGCTTCTGCGCCAATCGTGGCACCAATGGCTCCTAGGGAGATGAGCTCTGCAAGGAGCCCAAGTCAGAACGGGAGCTGGACTCTGCCTCCATGACCATCGGCCGTTTGGCAGAAGGTGCCTTGGCCTGGGCAAGGCCGGGGGATTGGTGACATGCCACCTCGGCCTTGGAAGACTTGGTGGAGATCTTATTCACCTTCTTGGTGGGAGGAGCTGGGTTGGAGGATGCCGCTCCTCGGCAGGCGGTGCGCCTATGGGTGCGTTGGTCTGGCTCTGGTGCGGGGGCTTGCGGCCCTGCCGTGAGCCATTCCTCTTCAGGGGCCACTGCCATGCCCTTCTCCTGCTCGCCCCCCTCTCCTTCTTGGAGCTCTGTTGCTTCTGTGGCTAGGGCGTCTAGCCCGGCAAAGTTATCCCCGGCAAGCTCTCCCCTGGCAATATCTTCCGTGGTTTGTGTCTTGCTACCTCCCTGGGAAGAGGTCCCATTCCCAACCTTCCCTTTGCCTTTTCCGGTCTTTGCGGCCTTCTCCATCTCGGCGCGGCGGGCATCTTTGTCCTCCACAACCCTCTTCAAAATATACGCTACCTCTGCAGTAGAGGTGCGTTTGTACATCTCTCCTTTGTCTCTGGTGGCCTTCTCCACCAAGGTGCTCGACCACTAGAGCTATTCATCAAGGGAAGGGAGCTGCCAAGTGCCCGATACTCCCTCAGTGTTGCACTCCGGCATCCACTTCAGTATGTGATCATGGGCAGAGTTGATGTTCAGGTGGATGATGGTTGCCGGGTGCTTGAACATCTCAAAGCGACAAAATAGCTGGCTGCACAACCAAGTAGGCCATAAACCGACAAGTTATTGGCCAGCCCCGACAATAGTCTCATCCTGTCTGCCGCGTTGCCATACAGCCACGCTGGCCTATCCCTTTCTTCAACCCCACATGCTCGATGGTTAGCCTGGCAGCTGCCAGGCGGATGATGCTATTAATTGTCGGGTGCAACATGTCCTCTGAAAGGCCCTTAGCGCTCCAATCCTTGTCGCGCTGAACGCACTCTTGCCGCACTTCACAAAACTCGGGGCTTCTTTGTCCTAAATCCAGCACCAATCCCCTCTCCATTCGTCCCATCTCTCGCATTGGTACCCGGGGAGGTAATCCTTATTCAACCGAGGAATCCAACTAATGATTCCAGAATGGTTTACTTTGCTCTCCACCCATGGGATGAAGTAATGCCGGAATAAATCCACATTGGGCTTCACCCCCGACAAAATTCTCGCACAAATGCGCGAAGATGGCCATCGTCGCCATTGCATTCAACCTGAAGTCGAGGAGGTGGAATCCATAGATATTCATGATCGCCTCAAAGGACACAGAAAAAGGAGGACAAAGACCAGAGATGAAATAAGAGGCAAAGAACCGATAAGAATTGGGGGATTCACCTCGCCCTACTTGAAGACCACGGGTGCTTCGCGCCCTTTCTCGATGGGCCTCCCCCATAGGTATCCGTACTTCGCCTGAACGACGGGGCCACTCAGGGTGGACGGAACGAAGATGACGTCCGCGCTTCGCTTCTTGTTCAGCTCTGCCGATCTTTTTCTCCCCTCGGCGGTTGCTACCTCTTGAGCACTACGTGGGTTTTCCATTGAACAGGAACAGGTGGTGCAGTAAAGTAGCGTAAGTATTTCCCTTAGTTTTTGAGAACCAAGGTATCAATCCAGTAGGAGACCACGCGCGAGTCACCTTGTACCTACACACATAAATTAGAACCTCGCAACCAACGCGATAAAGGGGTTTTCAATCCCTTTACGGCCACTTACAAGAGTGAGATCCGATAGAGATAATAATAATAAGATAAATATTTTTGGTATTTTTATGATATAGATTGAAAGCAACATAAAGTAGATTGGAAACTTGTATTATGGAAAATAGACCCGAGGGCCATAGGTTTCACTAGTGGCTTCTCTCAAGATAGCATAAGTATTACGGTGGGTGAACAAATTACTGTCGAGCAATTGATAGAAAAGCGAATAATTATGAGAATATCTAGGTATGATCATGTATATAGGCATCATGTCCGTGACAAGTAGACCAAAACGATTCTACATCTACTACTATTACTCCACACATCGACCGCTATCCAGCATGCATCTAGAGTATTAAGTTCATAAGAACAGAGTAACGCCTTAAGCAAGATGACATGATGTAGAGGGATAAACTCATGCAATATTATGTAAATCCCCTCTTTTTATCCTCGATGGCAACAATACATTACGTGTCGTTTCCCTTTCTGTCACTGGGATCGAGCACCGCAAGATTGAACCCAAAGCTAAGCACTTCTACCATTGCAAGAAAGATCAATCTAGTAGGCCAAACTTAACTGATAATTTGAAGAGACTTGCAAAGATAAACCAATCATACATAAAACAATTCAGAGAAGATTGAAATATTGTTCATAGATAATTTGGATAATAAACCCACAATTCATCGGATCTCGACAAACACACTACAAAAAGAAGAGTTACATCGAATACATCTCCAAGAGAATCGAGGAGAACTTTGTATTGAGATCCAAAGAGAGAGAAGAAGCCATCTAGCTACTAGCTATGTGTTGGGGAACGTTGCAGAAAATTAAAATTTTTCCTACGGTTTCACCAAGATCCATCTATGAGTTCATCTAAGCAACGAGTCAAGGGAGAGAGTTTGCATCTACATACCACTTGTAGATCGCGTGCGGAAGCTTGCAAGGTGATGATGTAGTCGTACTCGACGTGATTCGAATCACCGATGACCAAGTGCTGAACGGACAGCACCTCCGCGTTCAACACACGTACGGGACGGGAGACGTCTCCTCCTTCTTGATCCAGCAAGGGGGAAGGAGAGGTTGAGGAAGATAGCTCCACCGGCAGCACGACGGCGTGGTGATGGTGGAGAGGCAGTACTCCGACAGGGCTTCGCCAAGCACACAACGGAGGAGGAGAGGTGTTGGGGAGGGGAGGGCTGCGCCTTGGAGGGTGGTGCGGCTGCCCTCTCCTCACCCCTCTATTTATAGGGGGAAGGGAGAAGGGGGCCGGCCCCCTAGAACCCATCTAGGG
>NC_057794.1:412383236-412398485 GCF_018294505.1 Triticum aestivum
CCCTCCCCTCACCCCTCTATTTATAGGGGGAAGGGAGAAGGGGGCCGGCCCCCTAGAACCCATCTAGGGGGGGGGTGCGGCGGCCTAGGGGAGAGGGGAGAGGGTGGCTTGCCCCCCAAGCCAAGGGGGGCGCCCCCTCTAGGGTTCCCCCCTCAACCCTAGGCGCATGGGCCCAAGGGAGGGGGTGCGGCCAGCCCACCAGGGGCTGGCTCCCTGCCCCACGCAGCCCATGTGGCCCCCCGGGAAGGGTGGCCCCTCCCGGTGGACCCCCGGAACCCTTCCGGTGGCCCCGGTACAATACCGGTATGACCCCGAAACTTCCCGGTGTCCGTTTGACAACTCCCCATATATAAATCTTTACCTCCGGACCCTTCCGGATCTCCTCGTGACGTCCAGGATCCCATCCGGGACTCCGAACAATATTCGGTAGTCACATACTAGTCTTCCTAATAACCCTAGCGTCACCGAACCTTAAGTGTGTAGACCCTACGGGTTCGGGAGACATGCAGACATGACCTAGACGCTCTCAGGTCAATAACCAACAGCGGGATCTGGATACCCATGATGGCTCCCACATGCTCCTCGATGTTGTCATCGGATGAACCACGATGTCGAGGATTCGATCAAACCCTGTATGTAATTCCCTTTGTCAATCGGTACGTTACTTGCCCGAGACTCGATCGTCGGTATCCCAATACCTTGTTCAGTCTCGTTACCGGCAAGTCACTTTACTCGTACCATAGTGCATGATCCCGTGTCCAACACCTTGGTCACATTGAGCTCATTATGATGATGCATTACCGAGTGGGCCCAGAGATACCTCTCCGTCATACGGAGTGACAAATCCCAGTCTCGATCCGTGTCAACCCAACAACTACTTTCGGAGATGCCTGTAATGCACCTTTATAGTCACCCAGTTATGTTGTGACGTTTGATACACCCAAGGCACTATTACGGTATCCGGGAGTTACACGATCTCATGGTCGAAGGAAGAGATACTTGACACTGGCAAAGCTCTAGCAAAACGAACTACACGATCTTTTATGTTATGCTTAGGATTGGGTCTTGTCCATCACATCATTCTCCTAATGATGTGATCCCGTTATCAACGACATCCAATGTCCATAGTCAGGAAACCATGACTATCTGTTGATCACAACGAGCTAGTCAACTAGAGGCTCACCAGGGACATATTGTGGTCTAAGTATTCACACGTGTATTACGATTTCCGGATAATACAGTTATAGCATGAATAAAAGACATTTATCATGAACATTGAAATATAATAATACTTTTATTATTGCCTCTAGGGCATATTTCCAACAGTCTCCCACTTGCACTAGAGTCACCAATCTAGTTACATTGTGATGAATCGAACACCCATAGAGTTCTGGTGTTGATCATGTTTTGCACGCGAGAGAGGTTTAGTCAGCGGATCTGCGACATTCAGATCCGTGTGCACTTTGCAAATCTCTATGTCTCCATCTTGAACATTTTCACAGATGGAGTTGAAACGACGCTTGATGTGCCTAGTCTTCTTGTGAAACCTGGGCTCCTTGGCGAGGGCAATAGCTCCACTGTTGTCACAGAAGAGTTTGATTGGCCCCGACGCATTGGGTATGACTCCTAGGTCGGTGATGAACTCCTTCACCCAAATCGCTTCATGCGCTGCCTCCGAGGCTGCCATGTACTCCGCTTCACATGTAGATCCGCCACGATGCTCTGCTTGCAGCTGCACCAGCTTACTGCTCCACCATTCAACATATACATGTATCCGGTTTGTGACTTAGAGTCATCCAGATCTGAGTCGAAGCTAGCGTCGACGTAACCCTTTACGACGAGCTCTTCGTCTCTTCCATAAACGAGAAACATGTCCTTCGTCCTTTTCAGGTACTTCAGGATATTCTTGACCGCTGTCCAGTGTTCCTTGCCGGGATTACTTTGGTATCTTGCTACCAAACTTACGGCAAGGTTTACATCGGGTCTGGTACACAGCATGGCATACATAATAGATCCTATGGCTGAAGCATAGGGGATGACACTCATCTCTTCTTTATCTTTTGCCGTGGTCGGTGACTGAGCCGAGCTCAATCTCACACCTTGTAACATAGGCAAGAACCCCTTCTTGGACTGATCCATTTTGAACCTCTTCAAAATCTTATCAAGGTATGTGCTTTGTGAAAGACCTATGAGGCGTCTCGATCTATCTCTATAGATCTTGATGCCTAATATATAAGCAGCTTCTCCAAGGTCCTTCATTGAAAAACACTTATTCAAGTAGGCCTTAATGCTGTCCAGAAATTCTATATTATTTCCCATCAAGAGTATGTCATCTACATATAATATGAGAAATGCTACAGAGCTCCCACTCACTTTCTTGTAAACGCAGGCTTCTCCATAAGTCTGCATAAACCTAAACGCTTTGATCATCTCATCAAAGTGAATGTTCCAACTCCGAGATGCTTGCACCAGTCCATAAATGGATCGCTGGAGCTTGCATACTTTGTTAGCGTTCCGAGGATCGACAAAACCTTCCGGCTGCATCATATACAGTTCTTCCTTAAGATGCCCGTTAAGGAATGCCGTTTTGATGTCCATTTGCCATATCTCATAATCATAGTATGCGGCAATCGCTAACATGATTCGGACGGATTTCAGCTTCGCTACGGGAGAGAAAGTCTCGTCGTAGTCAATCCCTTGAACTTGTCGATAACCCTTAGCGACAAGTCGAGCCTTATAGATGGTAACATTTCCATCCGCGTCCGTCTTCTTCTTAAAAATCCATTTGTTTTCTATCGCTCGCCGATCATCGGGCAAGTCTGTCAAAGTCCATACTTTGTTTTCATACATGGATTCTATCTCGGATTTCATGGCTTCAAGCCATTTGTTGGAATCCGGGCCCGCCATCGCTTCTTCATAGTTCGAAGGTTCATTGTTGTCTAACAACATGATTTCCAGGACAGGGTTGCCGTACCACTCTGGTGCGGAACGTGTCCTAGTGGACCTACGAAGTTCAGCAGTAACTTGATCCGAAGTACCTTGATCATCATCATTGTTTTCCTCTTCAATTGGTGTGGGCATCACAGGAACGGTTTCCTGCGCTGCGCCACTTTCCCGCTCAAGAGGTAGTACTTCATCGAGTTCTACTTTCCTCCCACTTACTTCTTTCGAGAGAAACTCTTTTTCCAGAAAGCATCCGTTCTTGGCAACAAAGATCTTGCCTTCGGATCTTAAGTAGAAGGTATACCCGACAGTTTCCTTAGGGTATCCTATGAATACGCATTTTTCCGACTTGGGTTCGATCTTTTCAGGTTGAAGTTTCTTGACATAAGCATCGCATCCCCAAACTTTTAGAAACGACAGCTTAGTTTTCTTTCCAAACCATAATTCATACGGTGTCGTCTCAACGGATTTAGACGGTGCCCTATTTAAAGTGAATGTAGTTGTCTCTAGAGCGTATCCCCAAAATGATAGCGGTAAATCGGTAAGAGACATCATAGACCGCACCATATCCAATAGGGTGCGATTACGATGTTCGGACACACCGTTTCGCTGAGGTGTTCCAGGCGGCGTGAGCTGTGAAATGATTCCACATTTCCTTAAGTGTGTACCAAATTCGTGACTTAATTAGTCTCCTCCACGATCTGATCGTAAGAATTTTATCTTTCGGTCACGTTGATTCTCTACCTCATTCTGAAATTCCTTGAACTTTTCAAAGGTCTCAGACTTGTGTTTCATTAAGTAGACATACCCATATCTACTCAAGTCATCTGTGAGAGTGAGAACATAACGATATCCTCCGCGAGCCTCAACGCTCATTGGACCACACACATCGGTATGTATGATTTCCAACAAGTTGGTTGCTCGCTCCATTGTTCCGGAGAACGGAGTCTTGGTCATTTTGCCCAAAAGGCATGGTTCGCACGTGTCAAACGATTCATAATCAAGAGACTCTAAAAGTCCATCGGCATGGAGCTTCTTCATGCGCTTGACACCAATGTGACCAAGGCGGCAGTGCCACAAGTATGTGGGACTATCGTTATCAACTTTAAATCTTTTGGCATCTACACTATGAACATGTGTAATATTACGCTCGAGATTCATTAAGAATAAACCATTGACCATCGGAGCATGACCATAAAACATATCTCTCATATAAATCGAACAACCATTATTCTCAGACTTAAATGAGTAGCCATCTCGTATTAAACGAGATCCAGATACAATGTTCATGCTCAAACTTGGCACTAAATAACAATTATTAAGGTTCAAAACTAATCCCGTAGGTAAATGTAGAGGCAGCGTGCCGACGGCGATCACATCGACTCTGGAACCATTCCCGACGCGCATCGTCACCTCGTCCTTTGCCAGTCTCCGTTTATTTCGCAGCTCCTGCTGTGAGTTACAAATATGAGCAACGGCACCGGTATCAAATACCCAGGAGTTACTACGAGTACTAGTAAGGTACACATCAATCACATGTATATCAAATATACCTTTGGTGTTGCCGGCCTTCTTATCCGCTAAGTATTTGGGGCAGTTCCGCTTCCAGTGACCCTTCCCCTTGCAATAAAAGCACTCAGTCTCAGGCTTGGGTCCATTCTTTGACTTCTTCCCGGTAACTGGCTTACCAGGCGCGGCAACATCTTTGCCGTCCTTCTTGAAGTTCTTCTTACCCTTGCCCTTCTTGAACTTAGTGGTCTTATTGACCATCAACACTTGATGTTCTTTCTTGATTTCAGCCTCTGCTGACTTCAGCATCGAGAACACTTCAGGAATGGTCTTTTCCATGCCCTGCATGTTGTAGTTCATCACAAAGCTCTTGTAGCTTGGTGGGAGCGACTGGAGGATTCTGTCAATGACCGCCTCATCTGGGAGGTTAATGTTCAGCTGGGTCATATGGTTGTGCAACCCAGTCATCTTCAGGATGTGCTCACTGACAGAACTGTTTTCCTCCATCTTACAACTGTAGAACTTGTCGGAGACATCATATCTCTCGACCCGGGCATGAGCTTGAAAAACTAGTTTCAGCTCTTCGAACATCTCATATGCTCCGTGGTGCTCAAAACGCTTTTGGAGCCCCGGTTCTAAGCTGTAAAGCATGCCGCACTGAACGAGGGAGTAATCATCAGCACGAGACTGCCAAGCATTCATAATGTCTTGGTTCTCTGGGACGGGAGCGTCACCTAGCGGTCCTTCTAGGACATATTGTTTCCTGGCAGCTATGAGGATGATCCTCAGGTTCCGGACCCAGTCCGTATAGTTGCTGCCATCATCTTTCAGCTTGGTTTTCTCTAGGAACGCGTTGAAGTTCATGTTGACATTAGCGTTGGCCATTGATCTACAAGACATATTTGCAAAGGTTTTAGACTAAGTTCATGATAATAAATTTCTAATCAAATTATGAACTCCCACTTAGATTAGACATCCCTCTAGTCATCTAAGTGTTACACGATCCGAGTCGACTAGCCCGTGTCCGATCATCACGTGAGACGGACTAGTCATCGTCGGTGAACATTCTCATGTTGATCGTATCTTCCATACGACTCGTGTTTGACCTTTCGGTCTCCGTGTTCCGAGGCCATGTTTGCACATGCTAGGCTCGTCAAGTTAACCCTAAGTGTTTTCGCTGTGTAAAACTGTCTTACACCCGTTGTATGTGAACGTAAGAATCCATCACACCCGATCATCACGTGGTGGTTAGAAGCGACGAACTGTAGCAACGGTGCACAGTTAGGGGAGAACACTTCTTGAAATTTTTGTAAGGGATCATCTTATTTACTACCGTCGTCCTGAGTAAACAAGATGCATAAACATAATAAACATCACATGCAATTATATAGTTGTGACATGATATGGCCAATATCATATAGCTCCATTGATCTTCATCTTCAGGGCTCCATGATCATCTTGTCACCGGCTTGACACCATGATCTCCATCATCATGATCTCCATCATCGTGTCTTCATGAAGTTGTCACGCCAACGACTACTTCTACTTCTATGACTAACGTTTAGCAATAAAGTAAAGTAGTTTGCATGGCGTTATTCAATGACACGCAGGTCATACAAAAAATAAAGACAACTCCTATGGCTCCTGCCGGTTGTCATACTCATCGACATGCAAGTCGTGAATCCTATTACAAAGAACATGATCTCATACATCACAATTCATCATTCATCACAACTTCTGGCCATATCACATCACATGATCAATCGCTGCAAAAACAAGTTAGACGTCCTCTAATTGTTGTTGCTTCTTTTATGTGGCTGCAATTGGGTTCTAGCAAGAACGTTTTCTTACCTACGAATCACCACAACGTGATTTTGTCAACTTCTATTTACCCTTCATAAGGGCCCTGTTCATCGATTCCGCTCCAACTAAAGTGGGAGAGACAGACACCCGCCAGCCACCTTATGCAATTAGTGCATGTCAGTCGGTGGAACCGGTCTCACGTAAGCGTACGTGTAAGGTTGGTCCGAGCCGCTTCATCCCACAATACCGTTGAGCAAGAAAAGACTAGTAGAGGCAAGTAAGATGACAAAATCCACGCCCACAACAAAATTGTGTTCTACTCGTGCAAAGAGAACTACGCATAGACCTAGCTCATGATGCCACTGTTGGGGAACGTTGCAGAAAATTAAATTTTTTCCTATAGTTTCACCAAGATCCATCTATGAGTTCATCTAAGCAACGAGTCAAGGGAGAGAGTTTGCATCTACATACCAGTTGTAGATCGCGTGCGGAAGCTTGCAAGGTGATGATGTAGTCGTACTCGACGTGATTCGAATCACCGATGACCAAGTGCTGAACGGACAGCACCTCCGCGTTCAACACATGTACGGGACGGGAGACGTCTCCTCCTTCTTGATCCAGCAAGGGGGAAGGAGAGGTTGAGGAAGACAGCTCCACCGGCAGCACGACGGCATGGTGATGGTGGAGAGGCAGTACTCCGACAGGGCTTCGCCAAGCACACAACGGAGGAGGAGAGGTGTTGGGGAGGGGAGGGCTGCGCCTTGGAGGGTGGTGCGGCTGCCCTCCCCTCACCCCTCTATTTATAGGGGGAAGGGAGAAGGGGGCCGGCCCCCTAGAACCCATCTATGGGGGGGGGTGCGGCGGCCTAGGGGAGAGGGGAGAGGGTGGCTTGCCCCCCAAGCCAAGGGGGGCGCCCCCTCTAGGGTTCCCCCCTCAACCCTAGGCGCATGGGCCCAAGGGAGGGGGTGCGGCCAGCCCACCAGGGGCTGGATCCCTGCCCCACGCAGCCCATGTGGCCCCCCGGGAGGGGTGGCCCCTCCCGGTGGACCCCCGGAACCCTTCCGGTGGCCCCGGTACAATACCGGTATGACCCCGAAACTTCCCGGTGTCCGTTTAACAACTTCCCATATATAAATCTTTACCTCCGGACCCTTCCGGATCTCCTCGTGACGTCCAGGATCCCATCCGGGACTCCGAACAATATTCGGTAGTCACATACTAGTCTTCCTAATAACCCTAGCGTCACCGAACCTTAAGTGTGTAGACCCTACGGGTTCGGGAGACATGCAGACATGACCTAGACGCTCTCAGGTCAATAACCAACAGCGGGATCTGGATACCCATGATGGCTCCCACATGCTCCTCGATGTTGTCATCGGATGAACCACGATGTCGAGGATTCGATCAAACCCTGTATGTAATTCCCTTTGTCAATCGGTACGTTACTTGCCCGAGACTCGATCGTCGGTATCCCAATACCTTGTTCAGTCTCGTTACCGGCAAGTCACTTTACTCGTACCGTAATGCATGATCCCGTGTCCAACACCTTGGTCACATTGAGCTCATTATGATGATGCATTACCGAGTGGGCCCAGAGATACCTCTCCGTCATACGGAGTGACAAATCCCAGTCTCGATCCGTGTCAACCCAACAGCTACTTTCGGAGATGCCTGTAATGCACCTTTATAGTCACCCAGTTACGTTGTGACGTTTGATACACCCAAGGCACTATTACGGTATCCGGGAGTTACACGATCTCATGGTCGAAGGAAGAGATACTTGACACTGGCAAAGCTCTAGCAAAACAAACTACACGATCTTTTATGCTATGCTTAGGATTGGGTCTTGTCCATCACATCATTCTCCTAATGATGTGATCCCGTTATCAACGACATCCAATGTCCATAATCAGGAAACCATGACTATTTGTTGATCACAACGAGCTAGTCAACTAGAGGCTCACCAGGGACATATTGTGGTCTAAGTATTCACACGTGTATTACGATTTCCGGATAATACAGTTATAGCATGAATAAAAGACATTTATCATGAACATTGAAATATAATAATACTTTTATTATTGCCTCTAGGGCATATTTCCAACACTATGGACCCGAAGGTCTAAAGTAAACTACTTACACATCATCGGAGGGGCCATGGAGTTGATGTAGAGGCCCTCCGTGATCAATGCCCCCTACGGCGGAGCTCCGGAAAAGGCCCCAAGATGGGATCTCTTTGGTACAGAAGGTTGCGGTGGTGGAATTAGGTTTTCGTGGTTCTCCTGGATGTTTGCGGAGTATATGGATATATGTAGAAGAAGTAGGTCGGTGGAGCAACAAGGGGCCCATCAGGGTGGAGAGCGCGCCCAGGGGGTGGGCGCGCCCCCCTGCCTCGTGGCCTCCTCCATTGTTTCTTGACGTCCACTCCAAGTCTCCTGGATCACGTTTGTTCCAAAAATAACGCTCCTGAAGCTTTCATCCCGTTTGGACTCCGTTTGATATTCCTTTTCGGTGAAACTCTAAAATAGGCAAAAAAAATAGATTTGGGCTGGGCCTCCGGTTAATAGGTTAGGCCCAAAAATAATATAAAAGTTTAAAAATGAGCCCATTAACATCCAAAATAGATAATATAATAGCATGGAACAATAAAAAATTATAGATTTGTTGGAGACATATCAAGCATCCCCAAGCTTAATTCCTGCTCGTCCTCGAGTAGGTAAATGATAAAAACATAATTTTTGATGTGGAATGCTTCCTAACATATTTCTCAATGTAATTTTTCTTTATTGTGGCATGAATGTTCAGATCCGAAAGATTCAAGATAAAAGTTTAATATTGATATAGAAATAATAATACTTCAAGCATACTAACTAAGCAATCATGTCTTCTCAAAATAACATGGCCAAAGAAAGTTATCCCTACAAAATCATATAGTCTGGCTAAGCTCTATCTTCATCACACAAAATATTAAATCATGCACAACCCCTATGTAAAGCCAAGCAATTGTTTCATACTTTTGATGTTCTCAAACTCTTTCAATCTTCACGCAATATATGAGCGTGAGCCATGGATATAGCACTATGGTGGAATAGAATGGTGGTTGTGGAGAAGACAAAAAAGGAGAAGATAGTCTCACATCAACTAGGCGTATCAACGGGCTATGGAGATGCCCATTAATAGATATCAATGTGAGTGAGTAGGGATTGCCTTGCAACGGATGCTCTAAAGCTATAAGTGTATGAAAGCTCAACAAAAGAAACTAAGTGGGTGTGCATGCAACTTGCTTGCTCACGAAGACCTAGGGCAATTTGAGGAAGCCCATCATTGGAATATACAAGCCAAGTTCTATAATGAAAAATTCCCACTAGTATATGAAAGTGACAACATAAGAGACTCTCTATCATGAAGATCATGGTGCTACTTCGAAGCATAAGTGTGGAAAAAGGATAATAACATTGTCCCTTCTCTCTTTTTGTCACATTTCATTTTTTGGGCCTTCTTTTTTTTGGCCTCTTTTTCGTCCGGAGTATCATCCCAACTTGTGGGGGAATCATAGTCTCCATCATCCTTTCCTCACTGGGACAATGCTCTAATAATGATGATCATCACACTTATTTTTACTTACAACTCAATACTTAGAACAAAATATGATTCTATGTGAATGCCTCCAGCGGTGTACCATAATATGCAATGAATCAAGAGTGACATGTATGAAAAAATTATGAACGGTGGCTTTGCCACAAATACGATGTCAACTACATGATCATGCAAAGCAATATGACAATGATGAAGCGTGTCATAGCAAACAAAACGGTGGAAAGTTGCATGGCAATATATCTCGGGATGGCTATGAAATGCCATAATAGGTACATATGGTGGATGTTTTGAAGAAGGTATATGGTGGTTTTATGGTTCCGACGAAAGTTGCGCGGTACTAGAGAGGCTTGCAATTGTGGAGGGGTGAGGGTGCGTATAATCCATGGACTCAACATTAGTCATAAAGAACTCACATACTTATTGCAAAAATCTATTAGTTATCGAAATAAAGTACTACGCGCATGCTCCTAGGGGGATAGATTGGTAGGAAAAGACCATCGCTTGTCCCCGACTACCACTCATAAGGAAGGAAATCAATAAATAAATCATGCTCTGACTGCATCACATAACGGTTCACCATACGTGCATGCTACGGAGTCACAAACTTCAACACAAGTATTTCTCAAATTCACAACTACTCAACTAGCATGACTCTAATATCACCATCTCCATATCTCAAAACAATCATCAAGTATCAAACTTCTCTTAGTATTAAATGCACTTAAAGTAAAGTTTTTATTACTCCTAAAAGAAAATTGCCATGTTGTTCTAAAGGACTCTCAAAATAATATAAGTGAAGCATGAGAGATCAACTGTTTCTATAAAATAGAACCACCACCGTGCTCTAAAAGATATAAGTGAAGCACTAGAGCAAAATCTATATAGCTCAAAAGATATAAGTGAAGTACATAGAGTATTCTAATAAATTCCAATTCATGTGTGTCTCTCTCAAAAGGTGTGTACAGCAAGGATGATTGTGGTAAACTCAAAAGCAAAGACTCAAATCATACAAGACGCTCCAAGAAAAACATATATCATGTGGCGAATAAAAATATAGCTCCAAGTAAAGTTACCGATAAACGAAGACAAAAGAGGGGATGCCTTCCGAGGCATCCCCAATCTTAGGCTTTTTGGTGTCCTTGTATTTTACCATGGGATGCCATGGGCATCACCAAGCTTAGGATCTTGTAACTCCTTGTTCCATAATCCATCAAATCTTTACCCAAAACATGAAAACTTCTCAACACAAAACTTAACAAGAGAATCTCGTGAGCTCCGTTAGCGAAACAAAACAAAACCCCACTTCAAGGTACTGTAATGAACTCATTATTTATTTATATTGGTTTTAAACCTAATGTATTCCAACTTCTCTATGGTTTATAAACTCTTTTACTAGCCATAGATTCATTAAAATAAGCAAACAACACACGAAAAACAGAATCTGTCAAAAACAGAACAGTCTATAGTAATCTGTAACTAACACAAAATTATGGAACCCCAAAAATTCTAACATAAATTGCTGGACGTTAGGAATTTATCTATTAATCATCTTCAAAAAGTATTAACTAAATAGCACTCTCCAATAAAAAATGGCAGCAATGCTCATGAGCGCTAAAATTTCTGTTTTTACAGCAGGATGAAAAAGACTTTCCCCAAGTCTTCCCAACGGTTCTACTTGGCACAAACACTAATTAAACAAAAAAACACAACCAAAACAGAGGCTAGATAAATTATTTATTACTAAACAGGAGAAAAAATCAAGGAATAAAAATAAAATTGGGTTGCCTCCCAACAAGCGCCATCGTTTAACGCCCCTAGCTAGGCATAAAAGCAAGCATAGATCTAGGTATTTCCATCTTTGGTACGCAATCCATAAGTGGCTCTCATAATATATTAATATTCTAATTTAAAATTATTTCTAGGGAAGTGTTCCCTTCCTTTCCTTAATGGAAATTGGAATTTAATATTCCCTTCCTTCATACCAATAATTGCACCAATCGTTCTAAGGAAAGGTCTACCAAGAATAATACGACATGAAGGATTGCAATCTATATCAAGAACAATGAAATCTACGAGCATATAATTCCTATTTTATAGAATAATAATATCATTAATCTTTCCCATACGTTTCTTAATAGTGGAATCTGCAAGGTGCAAGTTTAAAGAACAATCATCAAATTCACAGAAAACTAGCAAATCACACAAAGTTTTTGCAATCATGGAAACACTAGCACCCAAATCACACAAATCATAGCATTCATGATCTTTAATTTTAATTTTAATTGTAGGTTCCCACTCATCATAAAGTTTTCTAGGGATAGAAACTTCCAACTCAAGTTTTTCTTCATAAGATTGCATCAAAGCATCAACGATATGTTTAGTAAAAGCTTTATTTTGACTATAAGCATGAGGAGAATTTAGCACGGATTGCAACAAGGAAATACAATCTATCAAAGAGCAATTATCATAATTAAATTCCTTGAAATCCAAGATAGTGAGTTTGTTTCTATTTAAAGTTTTAACCTCTTCAATCCCACTTTTAACAATTTTTGCATCAAGATCTAAAAACTCCGAATTTTTGGGACGCCTTCTAACTAAAGTTGACTCATATCCAGTCCCATCATTATCAAGATTTATATTGAAAAACAAATATTTAATAGGGGACACATCAATCAATTTTAGATCTTCATCCTTATTATCATGAAAACTAGAAGAACATGCTTTTACAAAACAATCTTTCTTAGCACGCATCCTAGCGGTTCTGTCTTTGCACTCATCAATGGAAATTCTCACGGCTTTGAGAGACTCATTGATATCATGCTTAGGTGGAATAGATCTAAGTTTCAAATAATCAACATCAAGAGAAATTATATCCACATTCCTAGCCAACTCATCAATCTTAAGCAATTTTTCTTCAATCAAAGCATTGAAACTCTTTTGCGAAGTAGTAAATTCTTTAATACTAGATTCAAAATCAGAGGGCATATTACTATAATTTCCATAAGAATTGTTGTAGTAATTACCATAATTATTAGAGGAATTACTAGGAAACAGGCCTAGAATTAAAATTACCTCTATACGCGTTATTACCAAAATTGTTCCTACCGACAAAATTCACATCCATAGATTCATTATTATTCTCAATCAAAGTAGACAAAGGCATATCATTAGGATCACTAGGAGCACTCTTATTAGCAAACAATTTCATAAGTTCATCCATCTTTCCATTAAAAACATTAATCTCTTCAATTGCATGCACCTTTTTATTAGTAGATCTTTCAGTGTGCCATTGAGAATAATTAACCATAATATTATCTAGGAGTTTGGTAGCTTCTCCTAAAGTGATTTCCATAAAAGTGCCTCATGTGGCCGAATCTAAATGATTTCTAGAAGCAAAATTCAATTTGGCAAATTTTTTTGTATAATCATCCATAAATTCAATCCATGTGTAGGGCAATTACGTATCATTAATTTCATCCTCTCCCAAGCTTATGCAACATGTTCATGATCAAGTTGCTTAAAATTCATAATTTCCTTTCTAAGAGAGATGATCTTAGCGGGAGGAAAATACTTAGAGATAAAAGCATCTTTGCACTTATTCCATGAATCAATACTATTTTTAGGCAAAGACAAAAACCAAGGTTTAGCACGATCTCTAAGTGAAAACAGAAACAACTTAAGTTTAACAATATCATTATCCACATCTTTCTTCTTTTGCATATCGCACAAATCAACAAAGTCGTTTAGATGGGAAGCGGCATCTTCACTAGGAAGGCCAGAAAACGGATCTTTCATGACAAGATTCAGCAAAGCAGTATTAATTTCACAATATTCAGCATCGGTAAGAGGAGAAATCAGAGGGCTAATAAAATCATTATTGTTGGTGTTGGCAAAGTCACACAATTTAGTATTATCTTGAGCCATCATGACAAGCAAGCAATCCCACACACAAGCAAACAAGAAACAGGCAAAAGGGGAAAATTGAAAAAGAGAAGGGGAACGGAAAGAGAGGGCGCATAAAATGGCAAGGGTGAAGTGGGGGAGAGGAAAACAAGAGGCAAATGGCAAATAATGTAATGCGAAGGATAAGACTTGTGATGGGTACTTGGTATGTCTTGACTTGGCATAGATCTCCCCGGCAACGGCGCCAGGAATCCTTCTTGCTACCTCTTGAGCACTACGTTGGTTTTCCATTGAAGAGGAAAGGGTGGTGCAGTAAAGCAGCATAAGTATTTCCCTTAGTTTTTGAGAACCAAGGTATCAATCCAGTAGGAGACCACGCGTGAGTCACCTCGTACCTACACACACAAATAAGAACCTCGCAACCAACGCGATAAAAGGGTTGTCAATCCCTTTACGGCCACTTGCAAGAGTGAGATCTGATAGAGATGATAATAATAAGATAAATATTTTTGGTATTTTTATGATATAGATTGAAAGCAACATAAAGTAGATTGGAAACTTGTATTATGGAAAATACACCCAAGGGCCATAGGTTTCACTAGTGGCTTCTCTCAAGATAGCATAAGTATTACGGTGGGTGAACAAATTACTGTCGAGAAATTGATAGAAAAGCAAATAATTATGAGAATATCTAGGTATTATCATGTATATAGGCATCACGTCTGTGACAAGTAGACCAAAATGATTCTGCATCTACTACTATTACTCCACACATTGACCGCTACCCAACATGCATCTAGAGTATTAAGTTCATATGAACGGAGTAACGCCTTAAGAAAGATGACATGATGTAGAGGGATAAACTCATGCAATATGATGTAAACCCCATCCTTTTATCCTCGATGGCAACAATACAATACGTGTCGTTTCCCTTTCTGTCACTGGGATCGAGCACCGCAAGATTGAACCCAAAGCTAAGCACTTCTCCCATTGCAAGAAAGATCAATCTAGTAGGCCAAACCAAACTGATAATTCGAAGAGACTTGCAAAGATAAACCAATCATACATAAAAGAATTCAGAGTAGATTGAAATATTGTTCATAGATAATCTGGATAATAAACCCACAATTCATCGGATCTCGACAAACACACCGCAAAAAGAAGAGTTACATCGAATATATCTCCAAGAGAATCGAGGATAACTTTGTATTGAGATCCAAAGAGAGAGAAGAAGCCATCTAGCTACTAGCTATGGACCCGAAGGTCTAAAGTAAACTACTCACACATCATCGGAGGGGCCATGGAGTTGATGTAGAGGCCCTCCGTGATCAATGCCCCCTCCGACGGAGCTACGAAAAAGGCCCCAAGATGGGATCTCTTGGGTACAGAAGGTTGTGGCAGTGGAATTAGGTTTTTGTGTTATTCCTGGATGTTTGTAGGGTATATGAATATATATAGGAGGAAGAAGTACGTCAGTGGAGCAATGACGGGCCC
>NC_057794.1:412398690-412413221 GCF_018294505.1 Triticum aestivum
CCCCCTACCTTCTGGCCTCCTCGATTGTTTCTTGGGGGTTTTTGATTTTTTGCCACCACTTACTTTGCACTTTGATAATTTGCCACTCCTTACATTGTAATTGACTTATTGCCACTCTTTACTTTGCACTTTGATCTTTTGCCACTTTTTCACACAAAAATAATACTTGCAAATGATTAACATAATATATACAAAAAACAGTGGACAAAACTACCCTTGTGCTAATTTGACCAGTGCATCCAGCCAATTCATTGATTCAAAACAAATTAGGATGGGTTGAATCAGTTCAACGCTGCCGTTGTTATTTGCTAATGGCTACCACCAGAGTAACAGATGCCGCTGGTGGCACAACAGTGCTGCTCCCCCTCCCCGGCGATGGTGGAGGCCGGCGCGTCTCCAGGTGGTAGAAGAGCTCGATGTCATTCACTGATGCATCCATCCATGCAAACAAGAGATGGATCAAGATGCAAGCTGTGAGAACCTCAAAAAAAGAAAACGAAAAGGAACTTACAGGCTCTGGACATGGTGCTCTTAATCCATGGTGCAGCTAGACAACGCATCACGGAGCAGCTACGAGGCCGGCGTTCCTTACTGTTGAACACAGAGGTGGCGGCAATGCGGCTCGGGGACAGCGCGGGACGACCTGCACTGGGGCGGCACGGCGGCCGTACGGCTCGAAGACCGCGTGGGACAACCTACACAAGCTGGTGAACGGAGTAGAGCATGTTGTCGGCTTCCGCACCATCGACGAGTTGCTGCTGTCAGTGTCCGAGGTGGTGAAGGGAAGGGTCAACCCATCCGTGCCATGGTGTACGACGCGGAGCCACAGCGGCAGCGCGCATCACGGCAACACATTGGCCGGCTGCAGATTAGAAGCAGCAGTGGCAGCGTACATCAGAGCAACACGGTGAACAACGGCAGAGCACATGCCAAGATGTAGCCGCTGCGGGAGGGGGAGCGGGACAAAGAGGAACCACCTCACCGGGATGTAGCCGCCGCGGACGACAAGGGCAGTCGGCCGTCGAGGACCACCGAGCGCGATTTGCCGTCGAGTAGCCGCCCCGGTCTCGTGGCGTTCCTGCCAGCGAGAGAAGGGGATGAGACGAGCGACCGAGAGCTCCTGTCCTCTCAATCTGAGAGCATGGGTATTTTGGTCATGTAAGTGCATCTAGTGCCACCCCTAGTTGGTTTTGGAGTATTGACGACAAACCTAGTTGAGGGACTAATGTGTTTGTGAGAATTGCAGGATAACACAGGTATGAAGTCATTGAAGTCATTGAAGTCCCTCATTGATTCGGTTTTCCTACCAGAGATGACCCCTAAAAATGTATGAAGTCATTGAAGTCAGAGGTGGTATGTGAAGACATTCACATAGAAGACTATGATAAGAGAAGACACGCCTGAAGACTATGGAGCGTGAAGACATAGCAGTTTTGTCATTCTGTGTTTTTCTTTGTTGAGTCATAGGAACCACCGTACTGTTAAGTGGGGTCCAAGAGAACCAGTCAGAATGACTGAAGTGATGCTTAACCAAAATCCTATGTCTTCGAGTGAAGATTATGAGAGCAAATCTTGTGTAGAGTTGGATAAGTCAGCTTTGCTTGTAGCCCAAGTAAAGTTGTCATGCGTGTTTGAAATCTGACCATTGGAACACGTGTCAGTTCCTTAGTTACCAAGGGTCATTTCGGACAAATCATGTCGGGTTGCCAAGGGGCTATAAATAGCCCACCCCCTACAACCATAAACGGTTGGCTGCTCAGAGTTAGAGTACGGCTTTTATCGTTTGAGAGCAACACACCTCGAAGCCTTTGAGAGAGAATTCCTTGCGAGGATAAAGCCCTAACCACCCAGCGCCAAAGAGTGTTAGGCACCACTTAAGTCTTCCTGTCTGTGTGATCTGAAGACTTATTACACTTGAGGACTGTGAATCCTCCAGCCAGTTAGGCGTCGCGTTCTGAGCATCCAAGAGTCATTGTGGATTGCCGGTGAATGAAGTCTGTGAAGGTTTGGAAGTCTACCTTGAAGACTTACCAGAGTGATTGGGCGAGGTCTGTGTGACCTTAGCTCATGGGGAATACGGTGAGGACTGAGTGTCCTGAGCTGCTTGTTTAGGACTGCGTGTCCGGGACTGTGTGTCCTCAGGTTTAAATACCTAGCCGCCCTAACCAGACGTACAGTTGTCACAGCAACTGGAACTGGTCGAACAAATCATTTTCTTCAAAGAGTCACTGGTTTCATCCTTCCCTTCCCTTTAATTACTGTTGGTCCTTGTGAAGTCATTGTATGATTGCATTATCTTTTGTCTTCACTGAGTGACTGCTTGTTCTGATTGGCTTCACAATATCTTCCTACCTAATCTTTACTGCCTAGCTGCTATTAGTCATTGTGCTTTCACTTCATTGAATACATGGTAATAGGTTTATTTCTATCATTTGTCTTCGAAACATCCATGTTTTGAAGACTTTCAAAAAAATCGCCTATTCACCCCCCCTAGTCGATCACTAGCACTTTCAATTGGTATTAGAGCAAGGTACTCCCTTGTTCTGTGTGATTCGGTTTAACCACCTGGAGTTTTAGCTATGTCGAGTGCAGGGATAATTAAAGTCTCCGCTGCATGCCTCGTCTTTGATGGAACTGAATATCCCTACTGGAAGAATAAGATGCGCATGCATCTTGAAGCCATTGATTTCGACCTATGGTATGTCGTGAAGAATGGCGTTCCCAAGGCTGGTGAAGGTGTCACCGCTGCTGATGTCTAGAAGTTCGTTCAACTGAACTCCACTGCCAAGAACATCATCTGTGGTCATCTGACCAAAGGACAGTATGGATGCGTGAGTGCTTTGGAAACATCTAAGCTAGTTTGGCACTGGCTCTCCAAGGTCTATGAAGGCGTCTCAACCCAGAGAGATCAGAGAATCAGTGTCCTTCGCAACCTCTTCAACCGCTTCAAGAGAAATGACAATGAGAATGTCCAGTTCACGTTTGATCGACTCACTGACATCACAAATGAGCTTCAAGCTCTCGGTGCCACTGAGACCACCAAGCATGAAGTTGTCAAGACACTCCTGAGATCACTTGACAGCTTGTTTGACACCCTAGCCCTGATGATTCAAGAACGTCCTGACTTCAAGACACTCAATCCGTCTGGCATACTTGAGAGGCTCAACACACACGAGTTTCAGCTTTCTGAGAAAAGACACATCTACAGTCCGAACTATGGGCAAACTCGTGCCTTGAAGGCAAAAGATGTCTCCTCATCTAAAGAAGAATCTGACAACAGTTCTGATGATCCTGAAGACATTGTAAAGGAGCTTGCTATGCTTGTGAAGAAGTTCCAAAAATTCACCAAGAAGAAAGGCTTCAGAAAGTCTTCACGATCAAGCTCAAGGAATGATGAAGCTTCTGCTCATGACTACAAGAAGAGAACATGCCACAAGTGCAAGAAACCTGGCCACTACATCTCTGAGTGTCCGCAGTGGGACAATGAGAACAACAAGAAGAAGAAGATCAAGGAGTATGACTCTGACGACAAGAAGAAGAATAAATACTCAAAGTCTTCTTCCAAGTCTTCCTCAAAGTTTTCTTCACACAATAAGAGCTCAACTGGCAAGGCACGTGCATTTGTTGGCAAGGAAATGGATTCAGAGGAGGAGTCCGCTTCTGAGGAGGCGGAGGTGGAGTCTGAGGAGGAGTCCAATTCTGGCGTTGCGAGTCTGGCTACAGCATACGTTGCCAAGTCCACCTTCAACACTGAAGACAATGACTTCATCACTAACACCGATGCAAATGACAAGGACTACTCCGCTCCTACCTACTGCTTCATGGCATGCGGTGCCAAGGTAAACACACGCACTACTCACTATCAAACATCTAGTGAAGATGACTCTGACTGTTGTTGCAAACCCAGCTACAAAACACTTCCTAAAATTGCAACTGAACAACAGAAAGCTATGGAACATATTCAAAAACTGTTAGACAAAAGTGATGATCTGTTAGACGCTGAAATGACTCGATCTCAGTCCTTAATTGAAGACATAAAAATCTTCACGTTAAGTATGAGGCACTTGAAAGTCGTCATGAAACGCTCTCAACAACTCATGAAAAGCTTTCCTATGATTATCTTCAAAGGAAGCAAGATCTTGAGAAATTGAGAGCGGCTCATGAAGATCTTCAAAAGGAAAACGAGTCACTTCGCGCCGAACAGATCAGTTCAGCTCAGGAAGGATTTGAACCACCATGTCTTAAATGCATCGAGCGTGACAACGCTACTTCTGTTGCTGAATGTTCTACTGCTACTATTGCAATATCTTCAACTGTTGATGTGGTAACTAACCCCTCTGCTGAGGATACCACTGCTATTGTTGATGAGAATGCTAGGTTGAAGACATTGCTTGAAACAGGGATGTACAAAAGTCTCAAAGGGCATAAGACACTATGTGATGTCCTCAAAAGGTAGATCCTGAACCGAAACCCTAGGAAAGAGGGTGTTGGGTTCGAAAGGAAAATGAATGCTGATGGCTCTTACTGGAAACCTGAGCAGTGCAACAAAACCACATGGGTTGCTGCAAAGGAACCTTCAGCAGATCCATCCACCCTATCTGGCTTCACTTGTGCTAATCCCATTGTTATTGATGAATCCTTTGATGCAAACTATATACTGTTTAAGAATCAGAATGGTGAAGTGTTTGCCAGGTATATTGGTAGTAACTGCAGGAATGGGCCGCCTATGAAGAAAGTCTGGGTGCCGAAAAGGTGTTTGGAGAATCTTCCTGCGAATGTCGTCATGACACCACAAGTGAAGAAGACAAACCCCAGACCACAGGCTTCATATGGTCCAAAGGCTTCATACAGACAGAGGACTCACCTGAGTCGCACTAACGCAAATGTTTTGCAGGGAAACCTTACTCAGGCCTATGAATATGAGCGTGTTTCATCAAACCGCCATGTTCATAAGACCAAAAACTATTCTGCTTATCCTTATGAGTACTATTGTCCACCTGCAAGACTTTTTGCTAGGGCTCCAAAGCCAAAGTTCTCAAATGTTGCACTTAGACTCATTGCTTCGAATCCACCCTTGAAGATGTGGGTGGCTAAGAAAGCTTAACTCTCTTTTGTAGGGAAAGGTCTCCAGCCGAAAACCAAAATCGTCTGAAGCCATTGCTGGGGACCTTAAACATCTTGTAGGGCGCAAGATCAAATGCTCAAATGGTCTTATTATGTATTTTGTTCCTGAGTCGCTTGCCACTTGCCCTATCAGTCCTAACCTTGATCTAAGCTTTCATAATCCACTTGCTCGTCAAATGTTTATGCTTCACAATTCTCTTCGTGAAGCCTATCCCCCTAACTGCACTATAGGGTACGACACCAGCTGCTTCAGAATGGATTATTGATAGTGGGTGTACCAATCACATGACTGGCAAGCGAAGCCTTCTCATGGACTCAACCTTACGTCCATCTGACAGAAGTCACATCACATTTGCTGACACTGGTAAAAGCAAGGTTTTGGGTCTAGGTAGAGTTGCAATCTCAAAGGATCAACACATGGATAAAGTCATTCTTGTTGAATCCCTTGGTTTCAACTTAATGTCTGTCTCAATGCTTTGCGATTTAAACATGATTGTGATGTTTGGAAAATATTGTTGCCTTGTTCTAATAGAATCTGACAAGTCTCTAGTGTTTGAAGGGTATCGGAAAGATGATTTGTACGTGGTAGATTTCTCAGCAGGACCACAACTTGTCAAATGTCTTCTAGCAAAAGCTTCTGAATGCTGGCTCTGGCATCGGAGGCTAGGGCATGCTAGCATGAGGAACCTCCACACCCTTGCAAGGAAGAAGCATGTCATAGGCATCGAGGGCGTCAAGTTCAAGAAGGATCACTTATGCGGTGCCAGTGAAGCACGAAAGATGACGAGGGCCAAGCATCCCTCGAAGACAATCATGACAACTACTCAACCCTTCGAACTGCTCCACATGGACCTTTTTGGTCCCACTCATTACTCAACTGTTACTACTACTGCTTGTCTTTATGGCTTTGTCATTGTTGATGATTATTCAAGATATACTTGGGTGCATATAATCCTCCACAAGACTGAAGTGCAGGATGTCTTCAGACGCTTCGCCAATCGAGCCATGAACAACTATGGCGTCAAGATCAAGCACATCAGAAGTGACAATGGCACTGAATTCAAGAACACTGGTCTAGAAACTTATCTTGATACTTTGGGCATTACACATGAATTCTTAGCTCCGTACACACCGCAGCAGAATGGCGTCGTGGAACGCAAGAACAGAACACTTATTGAGATGGCCCGGATGATGCTTGATGAATACAAGACTCCAAGAAAGTTCTGGCCTAAAGCCATTGGTACTGCATGCCATATCATCAACCGTGTTTATCTTCACAAGCTTCTCAACAAGACATCCTATGAGCTCCTTACTGGCAAGAAGCCAAATGTCAGTTACTTTAGAGTATTTGGTGCCAGGTGCTAGATCAAGGATCCACATCACACTTCAAAATTTGCACCAAAAGCACATGAAGGTTTTATGCTTGGATATGGAAATGATTCGCACTCCTACAGAGTCTTCAACCTTTTTCACTATAAAGTGGTTGAAACAGTGGATGTGCGGTTCGATGAGACTAACGGCTCACAAAGAGAGCACCTGCCAAACGTGCTAGATGAAGTTCCATCCAGTGAATCAATCAAACTTATGGGAACTGGAGAAATGATACCATCTGAATCTCAGCCTGAAGAGGAACTTATCATCTCCGCACCAGACCAAACTGAAGACAATGCTCAGCCTGAAGACAATCCTTCTAACGATGACAATGATCAGCAAGAGCAAAATCTTCGTCCTGTACATCCTCGTGTTGCAAATGAAGTACAGATTGAGAGAATAATTGATAGCATCGATGCACCTGGTCCACTCACTCGTTCGAGGGCAACACGGCTAGCAAATTTCTGTGGGAACTTCGCATTCGTCTCAATATCTGAACCCAAGAAAGTTGAAGAAGCCTTCATGGAACCTGAATGGATTCAAGCTATGCAAGAAGAGCTTCAATTGTTTGAGCTGAATAATGTATGGGAACTGGTTAAGCCTCCTGATCCTCGCAAGCACAATATAATATGCACCAAATGGATATATCGCAACAAGCAGGATGAGCATGGTCAAGTTGTCAGAAACAAAGTTCGTCTCGTGGATCAACGGTACACTCAAATTGAAGGGATTGACTTCGATGAAACATTTGCTCCTGTGGCTAGACTTGAAGCCATACGCATACTACTGGCCTATGCAAATCATCATAACATTCTTCTGTATCAAATGGATGTGACACTACTAGGAAAAGGCCTACTAATGATGCACCTAATTTTGCCATTAATGGCGCATTAGTGGTGCGCCATTAGTGCCACGCCATTAGTATATTTTACTAATGGCGCACCACAGGTGCGCCATTAGTATCTGGTATACTAATGGCGCACCTCAGATGCGCCATTAGTATATACAACAGTGCGCCATTAGTATGCCTCCCAGGGGGCCATGTATACCCAGGTGCTTTGGCATACTAATGGCGCACAACAACAAGATGCGCCATTAGTAACTTCAGCATACTAATGGCGCACTGTTTAATGATGCGCCATTAGTATCCTTAGGCATACTAATGGCGCACTGTGATGTGATGCGCCATTAGTATGAATATTAGGGTTTTTTTATTTTTTTATTTTTTGTTTTTTGCACAGGTTACAAAATGTATAATTGGACAAAATATAGACAGCACACATTAACAACAGATTCATCGAATACAATAGAAGATTAGTCTCTGAATACAATTCATCATATTAGTCTCCGAATACAATTCATCATATTAGTCTCCGAATTGAAAAGACCGAACAAAGATAGAACATTATATTACAAGTCTCGAGACCGCGAGTAGCGAGTTTGTCTTCACATTACAAGTCGATATCGATCATCTAACCTACCATCACATAGAAGAGAGCTGTGGTCATCACGATGAGCATCATCACAATGAAACTCATCTTCATCAGGTTCCTCCAGCGCTCCCTCCCCTCTCCCGCTAGATAGCGGGCGTATCTAGATTCGGCCTTGGCCCTAGTGGTGTACCCTTTGTAACTGTTACCGCTGAATCGGTGAACCTGTCTCCGACACTCCTCCCAGTCGTCGTAGACTCCGAGAACCTTACCCTTGTACACGACATACGACGGCATCGCTATGCAGTAGCCAAACGAAACGTTAGTACCAATTCACAGACAATACATAAGCAATATATAAGTATGCAACAGAACGATCGGAAGAGAAAAAGCAAGACATTAATAGCATCGATTACATCTAAGTTGAACGACTCTCGAAACCAAAGAGACATACTACAAGTTCATTAAAGTTTAATTACAACATGAGCCAATCGATGTTTCAGAACTAGACACAGCATCACTGCTTTCGACTCGACTCAAGGGACCAGAGCGTGGATGAAGCCGCCGTCTATTGTGGGAGACATGAAATAACGGTCGTTGTCAGCCTGCATTTGTAGCATTGTGTCAATGTCACTGTTGGACGGTTGATTTCTGAGGTAGAACTGCCCCGAGGTACGAAGGACATCTTGATGGATGATTTCCGCAAACTCTGACTGGATGCGAAAGAATTCTTGTCTGATGTCCGCGTCCTGGATTGCCGACACACTCGCGGCCCAATCTTTGAGTTTAGTCGGTAGCAGAAGTTGTTGATGGTCCCGTACGATCGCCCGCATGTGATGGATGGCATAGTAGGCACCCTTCTGACCGCCAGGCGGCTGCTTGACGCAGCAGAATGTCGTATTGTGGGAGAACACATGCTTGCCGTACTTACGAATAGGCCTGGTGAAGGTGCCCCAGATTTGACGTAGCCGGGGAGAACATCATCAAGAACCTTCTTGACATTTGTGTAGTCTATGTTCGACTGACGGTCCGGGTCGAAATACGTGGCCATGGAATATTTGGGGCTTAGGAGGATGAGCGTGCAATGTGTGTCACTGCAGAAAACATGGAATGTTAAAAGAAAAACGATCAAAATCTAAGAAGTCATATGTTACGGGGCGGTTGAGGGGAGGACTTACTCGGGAAAGTAAGGCACGAGGAAGTTATCCTTATCTTGGTTTGCCAGAATGACGCCTTCGAGGTAAGAAGTCGCGACTTGCTGGTCCCTAGCGCTGCCCAAGATCTTGGCACGCATGTAGAAGGGGTCGACTATCACGATGTCCGGGGTCTTGTCGCGAATGATATGCATCTCCATACTCAGCGAAAATAGCCGAACGAAGGTGTAGTGCAGCGGATGAAGGTTCAACATAGCATGGATGTCATCAAACCGCAGGACGATCGTACCCCCGATGGAGTTATCCACAAAGCCCTTGCCCTCTGGCACCTTGGCCGTGAAAACTGGGTATGCCACATCCTTCTCTCCGAGACGCCGCTTCTCCAAAGAAAGAACACTGTCATGCAGACTCCGCATAGCACCGGTTGCAGCATCGAGCATATTTCTCGGTAGCATCGGCCTACCCGCCACATGCACCCTCCTCGAGATATCCTCAGGTGAAGGTGGCCCGTCCTGAGCACGGATCGTACTCGGTGCCCGCTGGCCCGCACCCTTGTTAGTCTTTCTTTTGCGTGCCTTCTTCTTCTCCTGTAATGGGACCGAGTTCTGCTCACAGACCGCCTTCTTGAGTGTGTTGGGGATGATAATATTTCGCAGCTCGCCTATCTGAGGCTCGGTGAAGTCGGCAGCTGGAGGCGTCTCCTGAGAGCTGAACGGCAGACGACGCCTGTTGCAACTTGGCTTCTCCGCGGTACCAGCTAGATCACGCACGTCTTTTGTTGGGTTGGGTTCTTGAGAAGGAGGCCCCATGAAGTCGCCACCGTACCCATGATCGGCAAAGTACTGATCGACGTTGGCAAATGTATCGTCGTCGTCGTTCTGATCCTGTGCCATATGCATGTTTGGATCCAGTGGCATAGGGATGTCCGGCACCGTTGCGGCGGTCTTGCCATGGGGCCGACTTGGCGCCGGCACGACTGGCGGTGTTGTCTTTGGGGTGGTGTCCCCCGCCCCCAAACGAATCTGGCTCTTCGGCCAAAGCAGGGGCCAGCTCAGGCAGGCGCTGAGGTTCATCACGTCACCATCGTTGGCCCCGACGGGTCGAATCGGAGGTAACAACTCGTCGCAGCCTAGCAGCACCCAAACCAGTTGAACCCTAAACAAGTTGGGTGGCATCTGGGTACCGTGGAACAAGGGGTTGCCTGGTTGAACGATTTTGCCCTTGGCGACATTGACCAACTCGTTGTTCACGAAGTGCAGGAGAGTGCACGGAACGCCCTGCGAAAACATGTAGGGCGTTAGGGATGCCCAGTCAAAGGCAAGGAGATGAAGTCCTCGGCCGAGAGAGGCTTAATTAGTTACCGTGATGATGGCGTCGAGCTCGGCTAATGTCGAGGCACCGCCAACGGCGGGTGTGCAGTTGACGGAGGGACCGCTTGCTACAGAGGTGCCGGCCGGCATACACCCGGGTGCATTAAGGTCCTGTGCCGGCGTCAGAGACACCAATGGCCCCGCCATTGCGTTCTATGAGTTGTTGGCCCTGAAGCTAGGAATCGAGGGCGGCCCCTGTTGGTCGCCCGCAATCCACGCACTAATCCCCTGGATCAAGGTAGGCACAATGGCGGTGATCGTCCTTCCGAGTTGTTGTTCCACTTGCTCTTGGATAATCTCCGGAATCCGCGCCACCTGTGCCCTGAGTTCTTGAACCTCGCGCGTCGGGCTTTCCGAGCTGGTCTTTTTCTCCTTTCGCCCACCAGTGTTATAGTATGATGACCATTTTGTCGACAAGCCTTCGCCGGCCACACGACCAGCTGACGTCGGCCTACTGAGCTTATCCTTGTTCTTCATTACATTCAATGCCCTATTTAGAGTGGTGTCCCAAGGGTTGCTCTTAGGCGACCCCGTGCTACTTCTTTCAGTCGCCTGTGGAAGGAATGTGAACCATTTAGAAATTTGGCTTCATTAATTAGAATGCAACCATATGGAGCTAATTACACGGGGGTGTATTCCTTACCAGAACAAGCTCAAGCGCCCTGGTCTTCGGATCCGTGGTAAGCTCCTTTGTTTTCAGGTCCTTCTTGTACCGGGCCCTGACAAAGTTCCTTGTTTGCTTGTCACCGTATTTATCGAAGAGGGGCGGTAGGCCTTGCTCGGCACGGTCCGCCTCCTCCTTGTCCCATATAGGCTCCGCCACTCTGTAACCGCCGGGACCGAGTGTGTGTTCCCCTAAGTTCAGCTCCCGCATTTATTTCCCCCACTTACTTGATTCGGAGTTTGTGGTGCTCGAGCAATTGATCTTGAAGTCGTTGTAGTCATCTTCGGTGATCGAAGGATTTTTCTCCTTGATCTTCTCATAACTCTCACCTTTCTCGATCATTCTCTTCACATTGCTTTTCCAAGTAGACAGGGCCTTGCTCATCTTCGTGAGGGCAGCATTGTTCACTTTATTCCCTTTGAGGCTTGTGTTTTCAAATTCAGCGGGGAACTTGTATTGTTCGTGCAGCTTCGTGAAGAGGAGGTTGTGCAAATTCCTTCGGTCAGGATACCTCAGGTTCTCGGTATTGATCGAAACGGTGCTCCAGAGAATGCACCCGAGCTGAAGCGAGTACCCCTTGACTATTCGTTCAGGCGCCATTGGATTCCCATCGGAGTCCACTTCAGTAACTTCCTCCTTGAGCGTGCGGAGCACGGTCGGGCGCCGGTCCTTCCGTTGCCTCTTCGGTTGGTTGCCATTTGTGCGTGCGCCACCATCATAAGTGGTGGCATCCTCGGCGGCACCATCAGTGGTGGCATCAGTGGGGTCATCCTCGGCGGTACCATCAGTGGTCTCAGGATCGGTGGGGAAGGCGGCGTCCTCATACAAGTGAGGTTGTTCCTCCATCTCCTGGGACAGCTTCCAGAATGCCTTGCCGTCTGAACCCCCGGCCTCATCGTTGTTGGCCATGTTTCTCTCTAAATAGGAACAAAGTTTGGTCAAAAAGTTGGTTATTGTCAAGGAACAAGATCATGGTCTCATCATTTAGGGTTTGTCAATATCGAGGCATCCTAAAAGATAAGCTTTTATCATTGAGGGTTTTTCGACGCCGAGGCACCCTAAAAGCCTAAGCATTCATCATTTCGGTTTTTATCGACACCGAGGCACCCTAAAAGCCATGCATTAGTCACAAGTACGCCGGGGCACTTGATCCTACTTAATTAACTACTAAGATACCCCGGCCCATGCATTAGTCACAAGTACCCCATATGTCCTATTTTTAGCAAAGTCATGCTAAAATTCACGGAAAATTTCAGCATGACCTTTGCTGAAAATAGGACATATGGAGTACCCGAATTTGCCGGAACGGAAGTTAATCGACATTCCAGCAAACTCAAGGGCCTCTCGGGTGGACAAGGCAAAAAAGGCCTCCATCACAACATGGAAAATACATTGGCATGTGAAGAGGTGAAACAATATATGCATCTCCAAGCAGTATCATTCAACGTTTTGGACAAACCACTACAAGCAATACTGGATCAGATACAAGAAGAATGTGAGAAAATGCAGACAAATACTAACAGATTGAGGTGTTTAACTTGTGGTGCTCTCTGTGCTATTAACATTTCAAGTCAAAACCTTTTCGGGTTAGTAAGTGTTTCTTGAGCATATGTATGTAGTAAGTGTTTCTGCTCTCAGTGTTTCAGAACACATATTTTAGCTACCTAGTACCAGTGCTATTACCCAGCAGTTAATTAGCTTTTGCTTTTGCTTTTCAGTGCCAAATTCTAGCTAGTACCAGCAAATTAATTACCCACTGTTAGTTATTCAGTCTGATGCTTTGTTCTACACTTTGATGCAAATTAGTATATAGAAGAAGCTATTTACTAGCAGTACCATATATAAAAGACATTCAGTCTGATGCTATTTACTAGCAGTACTAGCAGTTTTTTTTCTTCTTCAATAATTGTATTGTCCATCAGACTGTATTGGCCATATATAAAAGACATTCAGTCTGATGCTATTTACTAGCAGTAGTAGCAGTTTTTTTTCTTCTTCATTAACTGTACTAGCAGTTTTTCTTCTTCTTCATTAACTGTATTAGCTATTTACTAGCAGTACTAGCACTTGGATCATATGCTAATGCTACATTGATACATCATCATGCTGGGTAATATTAAACCCAAGCAACTTTATAATCTGAATTTGTGTTTACAAGAAGAGTGCCCATTGCAATGTAAACCCGAGAACACATCTCACCTCAAGTGCAGGATATAGCAGACACCTACTTCTTCCGTCAAGTGCAGTAAAAGACCGTTTGCAGAACCTGTTTAGTCAGAGTTGAACATTAGAATCCATACTATGCTCTACTATGCTTGTAAAGGAACACCTGCTAGCTAGCTGCTGTCGAGTTGCCAGCATATGTCGTCAGTGAAAAAAAATGAAGAAGAAAAAAGGCATGCATGCACTGGTTTGCCAAAACAGAGCACTTTAGTCCTCTGTTTTTGCTAACTGCTACACATACCCCCAAGTGAACCACCACAACATCTAAAAGCTAACAATTGTTTTTGCTTATATAATCAGACTTTTTGTGCTAAAAAAACCATAGAACAACTGCTCCAAATTTCTAAATAAACTGCCATTTCATTTTATTCAATAATGAACTGTACTCTTTATGGGTTTTTTAGTTAAATGCAGAAAATCCAAAGTTAATTCCGTCGGGCTTTTCTATGTTTTTTTATACATAACTGCTAAAACCTAGGAGTTAACGGAGCCACCAACAGAATGTGAACTTAAAAAGAGAGAGTCACGGACAGTGACATGATACATTTTCATAAAATTAGCTAGTTTTACTTATGGTGCAGAAAGGAACAAGTACTGCAGTGCACTTAGAAAAAAATGAAGGAACTTCCCTCTACCACATGTAATCTGATTCTTTCACATTGCTTGTCTTTTCCTTTTTTACTCAATAACGGTAAGCACTAATACTCTTAACTGCACTACAGAAACTGAACCAAATGAACTCCATGGGTGCTGCCATCTCACCCGTCATTGACGGCGCAATGAAACAATTTTTATAACTGGTGTTTGTTCTTCTCAAAGCATATTCCATAATCGCAATGGCTAACTGCTGAAACTATACGTAACAGTCAAAACAAAAACAGAAAGAACCAGATTTGAGAAATTCAGAAACTATAAACTATGTAACTGCTGAATTATACACAACCGCTTCCAAAGCCTACTAGTGTTTTTCAGAGAGAACAACCATGTACAGTTAAAAAATGGTAACTGTGTTGGGGGGAAGTTGATGTTGCTCGATGCCTGAAGTGATGCCGGCAATTAAGGGACCACCGAGACAAAATCTACGAGTAAACTAACATCCTAAACAGGGGGAAGCTCACCGGGGCACCGGGGCACCGGGGCGGCGGGGTGTCGGGGCGGCTAGGGCGTCGGGATGGTGGGGCGCCTAGTTGTCGAG
>NC_057794.1:412413683-412442905 GCF_018294505.1 Triticum aestivum
CGGGACGGCAGCTCGGGCGGGGTGGGGGGTGGTGGACCGGCACGGCGGGGCGGCAGGGGGTCAGGGGCGGCGAGGGTGGTGGGGGTCGGGAGCGGCGGCGAGGGCAATGGGGGTCAGGTGCGCCATTAGTAGTTTCAGCTCTAATGGCGTATCAGAAGGTGGTGCGCCATTAGTATATACTAATGGCGCACCGCTTGTCTGGTGCGCCATTAGTGTCAATCCCATCTATAGCCCTTTTTCTAGTAGTGTGAAGAGCGCTTTTCTCAATGGCAAGATTGAAGAAGAAGTGTATGTTGCACAACCGCCTGGCTTTGAAGATCCAAAACATCCTTACATGTTGTACAAGCTCAACAAGGCACTGTATGGCCTCAAACAAGCCCCTCAGGCTTGGTATGACACACTCAAAGACTTTTGAAGAGCAAAGGCTTCAAACCTGGTTCCCTCGACCCCACTCTCTTCACGAAGACATATGATGGTGAACTGTTTGTGTGCCAAATATATGTGGATGACACTATCTTCGGCTGCACCAATCAGAAATACACTGACGAGTTTGCATATATGATGCAAGAGTGTCAGGGGTTTGGTGCGACATATGCCAACAGATGGCTTATCATGGTGGGGGCGAGTAGAACGTCGCCGATGCCTAGAAACGGGATGAGGCAAAGACATGCACGCCAGCGAATCTTACCCAGCTTCGGGACTCTCCGGGGAGATAATACCCCTACTTCTGCTCTACGGGGTCTCCGCATGATCACTATGGTCAACTGTTTACACGATTGCTCCTTGAGCTGTGTCTGGTGGCAGGATAGGGCAAGGCTAGCTCTCCCCTTCTATCTAGTATGGCATAGAACTATTGGGATCCAACCCTTTGCATGGGTGCCCTGGGGGGTTTATATAGGCCTACCCCCAGGGGTACAATGCTAACTCGACTAGGCGCGGGCCCAGCCGTCAGTGCCTCCGACCTCTGACTTCTCCACCGACTGCTGGGGCCCGCCGACTGGTCTGGTACGGAGCCGATAGGCCGCGTCCGCCGCGGGCGGGTCTTGCCGGCTGCTGAATACTGTAGTCGTGCTCCTGATGACGTGAGCTTGGTCATGGGGTCGTGGCAACAGCCCCGCCGCCTGGCAGGCGATCACTGTGGCCACTCCCCATCTCTTCTTAATTAATGGTGCATGGGCCCTGGGGGAGGGCTCGGCCGACTCCCCCGGGCCGACTCCCGACGGGTCCGACTGGCGGTTCTCCCGCCGTCTCCCGAGGTCTCACTGACTGGTGGGCCCTGCCGCCTCCAGGCCGTACAGACAAGCCGTCGTGGGTGCAGGGCCCGGTACAGTGGTGCTGATGTCAGGGCCGGCCGGGCAACAGTGCCACGCCGCAGGAAGATCTTCCCAAGTACGTCGCATTGTAGCCATGCCTGCCCTTGGTAAGGGGCGGGGAGTGGGCTTCATTGTGGCCACGCCCCTGCCCTGTCCCCTTCGATGAGGTCACGGTTTGTTGGAGTCGCCGGCCGACTCCCCAAAGCCGGCTTCTCTGGAAGTCGCCCTTGGGACTCGGTCATGAGCGGGAGTCGGCCACCTTGCCGTAGAATCCCCAGGAGGCGGCTCTTCGCCCTATGGTCTTGAGGGGCGCAGCCTGCCCCGATGTCTTGAAAGGTTATGGGGCTCGGGTTGGCCTACCCGTGGCCCATTACTCCGACAAAGAGCAATATCAGATGTCCATGATGGGTGAGCTGAAGTTCTTCCTTGGTGTTCAAATACGTCAGCAACGCAATGACATCTTCATATCTCAAGAGAAGTACCTCAAAGATTGCCTGACGAAATTTGGGATGCAAGACTGCAAAGGCTTCACGACGCCAATGCCAGCCAAACATCATCTGGGTCCCGACGACAATGGTAAAGAGTTCGATCAAAAGGTATATCGCTCCATGATTGGTTCCTTGCTTTATTTATGTGCATCTAGGCCAGATATCATGCTTAGTGTTTGCATGTGTGCCCGGTTCCAAGCGGCACCAAAGGAATCGCATCACTTAGCTGTGAAGCGAATTCTCAGATATTTGGCTCACACCCCAACACTAGGATTATGGTATCCAAAGGGCTCAGAGTTTGGTCTAGTTGGATTCTCGGATGCTGATTATGCTGGTGACAAGGTGGATCGCAAGTCTACATCAGGCACATGTCATTTTCTGGGACGATCACTTGTATGTTGTTCTTCAAAGAAGCAGAACTGTGTATCTCTCTCCACTGCTGAATCTGAATACATTGCTGCTGGATCTTGCTGCGGTCAGCTTCTATGGATGAAGCAAACACTCAAAGACTATGGCATTCATCTGAAGCAAGTGCCACTCTACTGCAAAAACAAAAGCGCCATCAAGATTGCCAACAACCCAGTTCAGCACTCGAAGACAAAGCACATTGAAATTCGTCATCACTTTCTCAGAGATCATGTTGTGAAGGAAGATATTGATATCATACACATCAACACTGAATAGCAATTGGCAGATATTTTCACCAAGCCCTTGGATGAGAAAAGGTTTTGCAAGTTACGGTGTGAGCTAAATATCTTGGAATCCTCAAATGTCATGTGATCAGGCATACAGCCTAACACTTATGCATATTGATGACTTAGATGTGCAACACACGAAGAAAAGTATATCTTCAATCAATGAAGACTTACATTCTAAGTGTGAATACATTAATGTGGAATTTGACTTCGGAGCACCATGATAATTGTGCGTCGTGTCTGGGTCTAATACTTCCTATATGGTGGGTAACGCCACCACCAAATTTTTCTGTATGAAGTGTTTCACTCATGGCATTATGTTTGGTATGTCTTCACATTTGGTTTGGCTTCAATCTCAACTTGTCTTCATGATTATTTTCACTATGTTGATTTGATTTTCTTTATCATATATATACTAATGTTCTGTCCTCTACAGCATTCACTTATAGCTATGTTTTCTTGTTGAATGTTTTGAACTAAGTGAATATGATCGGACCCTAACCTCTCTATGCTTTCTATCTCAAACTCTATCTCTCCAAAGCATATGCATTCTATTGAAACTGTCGAATATCTTCTCTGCGTCCTTGTCAGTAGAAGATACAGAGACAAACATTAAGTCTGTTTTCAATGCTAAATCCTTTCACCTGAAACCCGGAGAAGTGGGAACGACCACCCAACAATCCAGGTGTGCGTGGGAACATGGAACAACCTCCGATATGTTGCATGATAGCCACGTGCCCTTCAGATGTGAATCGCCAGGGGCACCTGTGTAATAACACTGTGCCGTCCCTGTCCCTATAAATACATGCCTCACCACAGTCATTATCCTTTCTTCCACTCTCACACAAACCCTAGCGCCACCGCTAGCCCTCGATGACACCGGCAACGAAGTGCTTAGCTGCCGCGACCTCACCGACGCCGTCTTCACGCCGGCCGCGGACATTGTCTTCTCCGCCGTCGCCGTAGGTGTCCTCCGTCGCCAAGTTAGGGCACGGATGATTGAACTGCTCGGCCTCCTCTCCCACACCGTCTAGCAGTTCTTCGTGTGGTAAATAAAACTTCCTTTTTACGGCCCCTTTGATCCTATAGATTCATCATTTTCTACCACAAGCAGTTTCTGTTCACACAAGTTGGATCTATTTCATACTGCATCTCATAATATGCCTAGTATGTTCACTTATGCTTCACAAAGTAGTTAGATTCCTCACTTGTACTTATTCTTGGATTCGTACAAATCTGGAACCAACCCTCTATCTATGAGTGAATGTCTTCACACTATGAGGTCAATGTCTTCTAAACTGATTTATCTTCAAAATCTTCTGAGAATGCATATGACCTCTTTCCCTTCCCTCGCACCTTAACGCTGTCACAGGTACATGTCCGTGGGAGAATCCCTTGGTTCTCATAGTCTGCATTCATTTGTAGAATTCTTACAGCATCATATAAATTCTCCCGAAGCCAGTTCCTGTTTGACCCGCAGGTGGAAGCCTTTGAAACCTTTGAACGTGTTGAAGCCATTCAGTTTGAAGTTCATGGCTACAAAGAAATCTACAAGGAAGGGAGGCAGACAGCACCGTGGAAACACTGCTAAGGACCTGCCATCAGATCTCTATGAGCTATACAAGTTAGATCCAGAAGAAACCTATGGAGAATGCAAGAACCGAATCCAATGGATTCGAAGACATTGGGCAGAGGAATGGTTCAAGTACAGATTCGTCACCAACGAATATGCTGAGAAGAGTGCCATCGAGGGCCCATGGGGAGATATCATATACAAAGGTCTTCAGCCCAAATCACAGTCCGAAGCTATTGCTCAAGGCTTTTACCCCTGCATGCTTTATGGACCTCAGCCTGCTAATGCCAACCCATGCTCTCTGTTATGGTGTCGCGAAGACAATCTCTTCAAGTGCAACTATCAGTTTGCACAGAACTCTGCCAAGGAAAACAAGAAGTCATTGGGATTAGACTTCAACCCAGGCCCCTCTACGCCACGTGCTGATGGCACACGAGAAGCTGAACCCAATCTGGTTGGGCCCTTCTACAACCTAGAAGGTCTCATAACTCATATTATGGTTCAAGGGGCAGTCGTGGATCGACCTGCAGATGATGCTGAATCTGACGAAGCACCTTCACCACCGAAGCAAACGAAGCTGAAGAAGCCTAAAGCTTCAAAGTCTGCCTCAGCACCAAAAATCTTACGGGCGAAGCCACTAGCTACTGCACCTCCTAAAGACAGTGTGCAGTCTGAAGATCTATCACGTATCTCCAAGAAGACTGAGATGAGAAAGAATACTGATCAGGCACTGACTGTTGCTGATATTTTGCGCAATGACTCCATTGATCTGTCCAGCAATGAAGATCTTGCAGATGACGCTCTTGAGCAACTGATCCAGAGCAAGGAAGAAGCAGAGATCTTCAATGATTTGCCTATCTTTGATGTGGAAATCATCCATAACTTCATTGATGAGTGGTTTGACATGCCCAACCTAAGCTTTGAAGATTTGCAACTTCCAATTGGCCTAAGTGTCGCCTTCAATGGCGCCATTGCTTCTGAGCTAGCTCTAGCTCTGCGCATTGTTGAACTGAAGCAAAAGATCGACTATGAGAAAGCTCATTTCAAGAAGCACATGGCCTAGCTCAGCGTGCAAGATGTGAAAAACTTCAAGATTATGCTGCACGAGCTCAAGGAAGCCTTTCTCAAGAAGCGTGAAGAAGCTAAAGGTTCTCGTGAGTGCATGAAGAGCCTGGCTGACAAGTGTGTGCAAGCCTACAATGAGGCTGAGAAGTGCAAGGCTCTTGGTCGTCCTGGCATCGACCCCAGAATGGCTGCAAAGAAGAAGAAGCCCTCAACTGACCAATCTGCACCTTCAAGGCAGGAAGAGCCACGCATAGTCTTTCCAAGCAGCATGACTGGCTTGAAGCCAAAGGTCCGGTCAACCGCTTTAGAACTGAAGAAGACGAGGACTGTCGAGGCTGAAGCTAGAAAGAGGAAAAATCCGGATGCTTCAGATATCACTCCCTCCAAGTAGAAGCGCAGAACCAAGAAAGATCGGGCTGCTCCCACAGAGCCCCTTGTTGTAGAACCCATCTCTGTTTCTCGCCTTGATTCCTCGCATCAAGAATGACGGATAGTAGTTCATGAGCCTGCTTCCACAGAGGCTCCTGAAGCTGAAGACATTCCAGCAGTTGACCCCACCGCTGCTGAAGACATTGGTCACCATGACAATGTTGAAGATGATGAAGTCCTTCCTCAGATCGAGCACCAACTGGTATCATCGCATCTTCTCACGAACAGCGAACTCATCAGCATTGGTCGTCCTCTGACGCCAATTGCTCAGGATGCATCATGGGCTGATCACCCACAACAACAAGACACCCCTAGTACTCCCCAACAACAAGTCACACCATCAGTGCAAGAAGAGGATGACTTTGAGGCCCAGCCAACTCCATCTTCACAGGTGTCGCCAGCGTTACGCAGGCTTCGCATAGGACCAAGGCCCCAAGTCCCTCTTTCGAGTGTTTCAGAAGGAGAAGTGCACCACCAATCTGTTGCACGTCAGGTGTTCCCCGAAGCCACTCCTACTGTGAATGTTTCCGAGTCTGAAGCTAAAGTTGCTGAAGATGTGCTTGCTGCATCAGCCGATGAAGAAGAAGCCCCAAGAATTGCTACACCCCTGTCTCACCAAGATCTTGTTCTCGAGGAGAACGTGACCGACCCTCCAGCTTCTGAAGTGGAGGCTGAGAATCCTGAGGCTACCACCACTAACACCACTGAAGCCAATGACGTGGTCATGGCTGAAGACACTGTGGAGCCTGCACCTAACACTATGCTAGAGGCCAATGAAGCCACTGATGCACCTGCAACAGATGTGCAGCCTGACGCCTCTGTTGATGCCACTGCTCCTGTTCCGCCACCAAGGCCACACACTATCGAGCAAGCATTCAACTATGGCCAACTTATCACTGTCAAATGTCCTTTTCTGACTCCTCCGCCTGCTGCTGGTCCTCAGTTCGACTATCACGTTGAGCATAGGCCTCGCGTTCAGAAGCCAATGCCAAGGTTGCCCAGGTTTCCAGGTACTGCATCTGCACCCGGATATTTTAATATCAATGGCTTCAAGGCACACAACACCTTCTTTGATAGCGCCAAGAACCCCTACACCAGGGCAAGAATATCTTCTGATCGGTTCGGGAGCTATCAGCAGCGCAGTTATTACTCATGCATTCTATACAATCAAGGTCGCATTTTCCCACATATGCGTCTTGACACTGAAGCCATAACTGGTCTTCCTTGTTTGGAAGAAGCTCTGGATTGCTTCAGAGAGTCTGGATTGTTGCCGTTCGTCACTGATAAGGAGCACTGGAATGAAGAATTGCTTCTCCAATTCTATGCCACTCTTCATATCCGTGGCTACAACAAGGATCCGAAGACTTGGGTCCTTGAGCGGATGACAGGCAATGTTCATCATGAAGCCAAAGCCTTTGATATCATTGAGCTTACTGGCCTGCCCACTCCAGGAGATCTATATGAACCTGGTTGTCAGCTTCACAGTGCTGCTATGGAAGGCCTCTTTCACAAGCCTAAGCCCAATATGATGCTTAGCATGATGAAGCCTTTGCCTCCAGATGTTGAATATCCTAAGGAGTTATTTGTTGAAGACCTTGAGTATCTGCCACGTACTATCTATCACATCATAAGGCGAACTCTCTGGCCCATCAAAGGACATTCTCCACATGCCAATCTAGAAGGCGCAATGAAGATGTTGGTCTTTCATATTCTTCATGGCAAAAGCTTCAATGCACAAGACTTCTTTATTCACCAACTTGCTGCATCAGGATCTGACACTTTTGTTCTGAAGTTCTATGCTCCCTAGATTATGCGGCTGATCAAACTACACTCAGCTGTCACCTATCAGCCCTCTACTCGCAATCATCGGATCTTTATGCCTGACGTCGATCTGTCTGTTGAAGCCATATATCCAGAGCCTGGCAAGGAGCCCCTTAGTCTTCAAAATGCTGAGAATCAAAGCTTCTCTCAAAACATTGAAGGAGTTCAAGCAGTCACTCGTGTTTATCCTCTGGCTGGTACTACACGTGCACCTCATCGTGCCCTCGCTTATGTGTTCTGAAGATGATCTTCAAGAGGATGGCTTCTCTGAACGCTTCAAGTTTGACTAAACACCTCCCAGAAGGACTGTGCTGCGGCGTACTCGGTCTCTTGAAGACTCTGAGTTCTCCTCCTCTGCTGCAACTGTGAATGCCAGAGTGATCGATGATGAAGACGATGCTACTTCACCGCCCCCTACTTCTGCACGCATTGACACTACCCCGAGTTCGTCTGCACCGCCAACCAACACCGAAGACCCTGCTGCTTCACCAACTCCTCACGAGGATGAGTAGGTGCTCTCTGTCTTCAAACCTTTTTGGTCCTTACTGACAAAAGGGGGAGAAGCATATGAGTTTGATAGTCTTCAAGCGGGTTCATATGGGCGGTAGTTTTATATTTTGCCTAGTGTTTACAACTCTCGCATTTTGATACATTTGGTTCTTTGAGTTGTAACACTCAAACTCGATGGTCGTTTGCTACTTAATTGTTTTTCTGTGATGCGACGATAAATTCCACACTTAGATCATTTTGCAGACGTCCATTTTTCATTATGCATGTCATTATCTTCACATACTTTTCATGCATGATGAATTGTCATCATAAGTTGAAGAGGATCTCCACAACTACAACCTGCGATGTGCATTTGCATTCCAAAAGCAAATTACTTATATGCACATCTTCTGGGGGAGCCCTTGCAACTTATGAAGACAATACCCTATCCTTTACAATTTCACATATTATATTCCCCATTGAAAACTTCAACTAGTTTGTCATCAATCACCAAAAAGGGGGAGATTGTAAGTGCATCTAGTGCCACCCCTAGTTGGTTTTGGAGTATTGACGAGAAACCTAGTTGAGGGACTAATGTGTTTGTGAGAATTGCAGGATAACACAGGTAGAAGTCCCTCATTGATTCGGTTTTCCAACCAGAGATGACCCCTAAAAATGTATGAAGACATTGAAGTCAGAGGTGGTATGTGAAGACATTCACATTGAAGACTATGATAAGAGAAGACATCGCGTGAAGACTATGGAGCGCGAAGACTTAGCAGTTTCGTCGTTCTGTGTTTTTCTTTGTTGACTCATGAACCACCGTACTGTTAAGTGGGGTCCAAGAGAACCAGTCAGAATGACTGAAGTGATGCTTAACCAAAATCCTATGTCTTCGAGTGAAGATTATGAGAGCAAATCTTGTGTAGAGTTGGATAAGCCAGCTTTGCTTGTGGCCCAAGTAAAGTTGCCGTGTGTGTTTGAAATCTGACCGTTGGAACACGAGTCAGTTCCTTAGTGACCAAGGGTCATTTCGGACAAATCAGGTCGGGTTGCCAAGGGGCTATAAATAGCCCACCCCCTACAACCATAAACGGTTGGCTGCTCAGATTGAGAGTACGGCTTTTGTCGTTTGAGAGCAACCCACCTCAAAGCCTTTGAGAGAGAGAATTCCTTGCAAGGATAAAGCCCTGACCACCCAGAGCCATAGAAAATTGGGCATCACTTAATCTTCTTGTCTGTGTGATCTGAAGACTTATTACACTTGAGGACTGTGCATCCTCCAGACGGTTAGGCGTCGCGTTCTGAGCATCCAAGAGACATTGTGGATTGCTAGTGAACGAAGTCTGTGAAGGTTTGGGAGTCTACCTTGAAGACTTACCAGAGTGATTGGGCGAGGTCTATGTGACCTTAGCTCAAGGGGAATACGGTGAGGACTGAGTGTCCTGAGCTGCGTGTTCAGGACTGGGCGTCCGGGACTGTGTGTCCTCAGGTTTAAATACCAAGCCTCCCAAACCAGACGTATAGTTGTCACAGCAACTGGAACTGGTACAACAAATCATTGTCTTCAAAGAGTCACTGGTTTCATCCTTCCCTTCCCTTTACTTACTGTTGGTCCTTGTGAAGTCATTGTATGATTGCATTATCTTTTGTCTTCACTGAGTGACTGCTTGTTCTGATTGGCTTCACAATATCTTCCTACCTGATCTTTACTGCCTAGCTGCTATTAGTCATTGTGCTTTCACTTCATTGAATACTTGACTATGGTTTGCCTAGTGTAGTCTACCTTTCGCTGCATGGTAATAGGTTTACTTCTATTGTTTGTCTTCGAAACTTCCATGTTTTGAAGACTTTCATAAAAATCGCCTATTCACCCCCCCTCTAGTTGATCACTAGCACTTTCAGGTCATTATACGCGGGACCCATGTGACAGTGGGCAAAAAATCAAAGTCCAATGTAAAGAGTGGCACCAGATCAATTATAATGTAAAGAGTGGCTAATTGTTAAAGTGCAAAGTAATTAGTGGCAAAAAATCAAAAACCCCTATTTCTTGACGTCCACTCCAAGTCTCTTGGATCACGCTTGTTCCAAAAATAATGCTCCCGGAGGTTTCATTCCGTTTGGACTCTGTTTGATATTCCTTTTCGGCGAAACTCTAAAATAGGCAAAAGAACTGCAATTTGGGTTGGGCCTCCGGTTAATAGGTTAGTCCCAAAATAATATAAAAGTGTAAAAATAAGACCATTAACATCCAAAATAGATAATATAATAGCATGGAATAATAAAAAATTATCGATACGTTGGAGACGTATCAGCGGCGGGCTCCTTCCCCATGGTCGTCGACTTCTTCTTATCTACGGGCTTCTTCCCCATCGATGCGGTGATGTGAGACGAATTCATTGGGGTAGATGACAGTGGAAGGACAAATGAGATGGGGAACTATCACTTGACTTGTGGACGAGGAAGGTAGGGGAGCGGGGCGACAGACAGATGAATCGTGCCGCTCCAGTTTTCCCTGCTCTTAAGAAGGGGGGAAAGTGGGATAGAGGCGCGGTCCTTCAGAAAGTTACCGTTTTACCAGAACTGCAACCACCCCATGACCCCACGACGCACAGTAATTGCGCAAGGTGAATGTTCGATTAACTAGTCTCCGTGGTAAATTGTCACTGCCCTCTCCCGCCACGTGTCCGCGCACTGTTTGGGCCTAACCCAACGTGCCACTGGAGATGTATGGCTCAGGCCCAGGGGCTTATGTCGGGGAAAATATACGGGGGCTGATATTTTCCCCTGACTCGTGCACGGACAAGCCAAGAACAAGACAGAGATTGGAAGATCAAGAGATTTGATGAACCAACATGCAACTCAGATGAACCAAGACCGAGCCTAGGGAGCAGGATATCAGCAAGCGAAGGGCCTCCCTTGCTAAGCAGGCGAGCCCGGAATGGGGCGAGGCCACCACCGGAAGCAAAGTAACCAAGGCTCCTCGGCAAAGCCTGCCGGAGCTCGCGGGGGCCGAACCGCCTCACCAACCACTCAAGCACGACTCACATCGTCAATTAGTGCGGTGTCAAGCCGCAAGATGATTAAGTGGCAGCCTTCGCCACAGCCATTTCCTATAGAGAAGCCTACAGATGACACCCGTCTTGCGATGTGTCAAGAGAGTAGATGCGGAGCTGGCGAGATAGCCTGGCAGGCCTTGCCGGGGGCCCAGTGATGTGACACTAAGCAGTGCATTTAATGCACCCTGTCAGCCCGTAGAGTTAGGTATGATAGCACTGTTTGCTATCATATTGGTGGATAATGACCACTCTGCCACTGTGGTGACCCCTTAATCTATAAAAGGAGGCCCATGGCAATCGTAGGAGGGGTTAGGAGGTTGGAAAGTTGACAACCCCAAGCCACCACATACACGTAGTCGCCTCGGGCAAACCTTGCCGGGCAAGTGTACTACGCACCACCACATTCATTCTCCCATCAATCCATTAAAGCAGGATTAGGGTCTTACGCCTCGCGGCGAACCGAACCTAGGTAAATTGATTGTGTTCTCTCTGCCGCACGGTCGTACACTGGTCTGCTCTTTGTGCAACACGCCGTCCCCCTGCCGAACCAACAAGGGGCCACCCGGTCCCATAGGCGGCCCTAGAAATTGTGGCACCCCGGCTCAGAGAAACCAGAATGCCCCGTATTCCAGCGCAGAGATCGAGGAGAACTCTTCTGGAATACGACACTTCTTAGCATAGAACAACTCAGCTCTTTATTACAATCTATATGGGTACAAGGGGATAACATCGGCATGGCGACACTACGCCTACCACGGTTGCTCCATGCAAGCAGCAGCGGTGGTGAACTCCACTCCACAGGGACTCTAGCTGGAACGCTTATCCTAGCTCGCAAACAAGGAATCCACGGCAAACAAGCAATCAAATCTGGCATGACCTGCAAACTGGCATGACACGCTAGGTCAGTACACTGAATGTACTTGCAAGCTCACAACAACCAAAGCAATCAAGACAAGCAATAGCATGGAAATTACAGATTATTAAGCAATGATGAACACGATACTAGCAGAACAACATGGCATGTATAACATAATACAGCTAGAATGATACGAGCATGGCATAAACATATTAACATAATGAGACTAGCATGCAACATGTTGAAACTATCATGCACCAACTTACTCTGCTCGGGTTACATCGTAACCATCACATGCATCACTTAGCATCACGGACATCACATGATCATCTCAGGATCCAATCAAGCTTGGTATTAACAATACCATAGTAATTGTTTATGACCACAAGGAGCTTGACCCTTACCCTTGACTTTCGCATAACATCCCAAATATCAACCAAGTTGGTAATCACGATACCACAATGATCCTCTCTCGATCACATAAATATCAACCAACTTCTTTGATCATCAAGCCAGGGTTGTTATTAAGCACATCATTATTATTATTACTGTTGACCCATAGTGTGACCGACACGAACTAGGCCCGTATCCGCAGGCGCGACTAACGATAGATTAAACACACACTGTCGGTGTACAAAACTAGGGGCACATTTTGTACCCCTTTACCTGTGCACGGGTAGTTAGAGCCGCGCCCGTGACTACACCGATCAGAGCAAGGGAGGTAAGCCAAGGTAAGATCGAAGCCCAAGATGAAGCAAAGCAACGACAAGGACCAAGGCCACAAAGATCAGATGGGCAAAGCAGGTTTCCCGGCAAGGACCCTTGCCGGGGCAGCTCACCCACGCCAGCCGAGCGAGCCACCCTCGAGCCCACCAACACTCAACAAATGCGTTGGACAGGTCTCAGGAGGCACCTGTGTGGTGGCATGCAGATCTTCGCGAAGACAAAGAATAGTCAAGGTCAAATGACGATAGGAAGGCAGTCATCCTCATCGAAGAAACCCACAAGACCCCTGGCAAGATCCTTGCCGAGGACTCCTGCACGCCACGGCAAGACCCTTGCCGGGCCCCCCGGCAAGGCCCTCGCCAAGTGCACCAGCAGGGCCACCGCCAGGACCACACCAGCCAAGTCTCTACCACCGTTCGCATGCAGCTACCGACCCAACCAGCTGGGTAGGCACCTGCGTGGCGACATGCAGCCCTTCGTGGAGACTCCACCACCACGCCACCTCAGCTGCCTGGCTACCTATATGGCACCGCATGCATCACTGGCCAGGGCGTGTGTTGAAGCTTGGAGGAGCGGCGACAGACGGGACGGGTCTCGCCCTGCCCCCGATAAAGTGGAGGGACACCTAAGCCTCGCATTTAATGCGCTTTGTCCTATAATACTAGGATAACCTCGCAGCACTATTGCCTTTCCACCTCCTGTGTGCCACTATGGCAACCACTTTTTCTATAAAAGGAGGCCCAAGGCGACGAGGAGAGGGATTCGGCTTTTTGGAGCTTGTTACACCCCGTAGCTAGTTCAAGAACTCAGAATACATCCACCAAAGCAGGACTAGGGTTTTACGCATACTCGCGGCCCGAACCTGGATAAATGAACCGCGTGCTCTCTGGTAGAGCCGCTCTTCTCTCAACCCCGCGCCCCGCAACCGTAGTAGGGATTCTTGTGATCCCATAGGTGTTGTTTCCCACTGAGATCTTTGGTGCGCCAGGTAGGGGCCGCGTTTGTGAGAATCTGGTCTAGTAGTTAGCCTAGCGGTTCTTCGTCGCCATGGCCCCTAAGAAGAAGACGGCCACGGCGATCGGCTCATTGGGGGCTGAACGGCCCATGCCGGCGCGGACGAGCAGCGGACCGGTCGCGGACAGGACTCGGACCCCGGCCCACGAACACCAGCACCACCCAGGCAGTCGGAGCCTGGCGAGCGGCATCGTTCGTGCACCAGACGGTCGGCCCCATGCCGCCGGATCCAAAGATGGAGCTGGACCCCCTGCCGGCGGAGCGAGGCCCTCCGGGGGTGTCGTTGCGCCATCTCCAGGCGGCGCGGCGACCTCCAGGATGCATACACTAGCGACCACCATGCGTTCTTCCCATGGTGTGCGCGCCGAACAGCGTCACCATGTTGGTGACCCTGGGCACCACCGTGGGAAGAGCCCTGTGCATCACCACGCTCGCCGAAGCACTGGTGAAAATGGCACGGAGCCACTGGGTCGTGACAGAGCTCCTTCTAACATAGTTAGAAGTCGAAGCGTGCCACGATCCACTCAGCTATTGCCACCACCCACGCCAGCGGAAGCCTTGGCGCGCGCAGCTGCTCCTCGCCTTCCCTCCTGCTATGGAGAAGCTCGATGAGTGGGGGGCCACCATCCGGAGCCTCGTCGCCGTCGCGAACAAAGACGAGTCGCGACCGGCGGGGCCCTCGGGTCGGCGCTCCACCGAACCACCACATGCTGGCGCTGGGAGGACCGAGGAAGCTGCGGCTACGGTGCACTCTCCTCCTCCTCGCTAGGACAGAATAGGAAATAATTATTTGAGCATGATGAGGAACATGGGACAAGAAATATTTTGCCATATTTGAGGAAGATATTACCGAAACAATTTATGAGAATTATTTGGGACTTTTAGGAGTGATGGAAATATAGGTTTCTTCACAACCTAGGGCAAATTGAGTTATTCCTTTAATAGAAAAGGAAAATCCCAATAAAAAGAATATTGGGATTTGGGCTAGGATGAAAATGGAAAAGTCTAGGGAAGGATTTGGGTATGACAAGCCACTCTGGAAGCAAAGAAGAGATCTTCTTCTTCAGTTTCCAGACCACATAGCCACGGAAAAAGAAATCTCGGGCAAAAATCTAAATTTTTACCTGGCTGGCTTTGGGTGGTCTGATTCATTGTATCCATATTCTGACAGATCTTACCTGGCTTGTTCATGCTTATACTCGCTCCAATTATTTTCATATTCGCTGACTTAGCTGAGATTCCATGATTGAACTATGTGTATGTCTCACAAATCCGAGAGTGATGGGTGCGTCATCCAGCACTGACAACCTTTCATGAAGTTGTGGCCACATTTTCCTGGTGAACACCCAAGCTCTGACTCCTTGCATTGGGTGTCTACACTGAATGCAGGTCCTTCGGGTTCCAAATTGTGAGTTGAGGCATAACCGTTTCCTGACAGATTATGACCCATCTCAGAAGTTTCTGAATCATCTCACTACAAAAAAATACACTTCCGTGATGATACGTGTTTGTCACAGTAGGTCACATTTTCTGTCATGCATGTACATCCATGACAAATTGATAACAGAATCAAGATAGTCATACCTATGCTATCGTAGAAGTGTTCCATGACATTACCAAAATTATCATCACGGAAGTGTCCACTTCCATGACGATAAATCGCGCGTCACATAAGTGCTTTCGTCAAGGGTGACCGACACAGGGCATCCACCGTAACGGAACGCCGTTAAGCTATCGGGTACGGTTTTTGGATCCGTTAACCTGTTAACAGCCCCGACCAATTGGGATATTCCACATGTAAAAACATCATTGGCTCGAGGAAACACGTGTCGGCTCACCGTTGGGACAGATGTCATCCACTCATTGGACCCAAAGCGCCTATGATACATCGACACGTGGCACGGCCCAACAGAGGCCCATTCCTATGAAAAGGCCGGCCCGTTTCACTTGTTCAAAAGGTGGCGGGCCGGCCCACAGCAAGCCTGTTAACGGCATGTTCGCATATAGCCCATTTACAGCCCGCTAACCCAGGGCCCGTTTATGGCTTATCCGAATTAGGCCCAGTAGCGTCATCTGGGCCATCCAATATAATTCCAGCCCGTTTTAACTTCCGGCCCATTTATGGCCCATGACGTCTTTTGGCCCATATGAGGCCTGATGTCTACTACACAACCTTCTTCTTGCAGACGTTGTTGGGCCTCCAAGTGCAGAGGTTTGTAGGACAGTACCAAATTTCCCTCAAGTGGATGACCTAAGGTTTATCAATCCATAGGAGGCGTAGGACAAAGATGGTCTCTCTCAAGCAACCCTTCAACCAAATAAAAAAGAGTCTCTTGTGTCCCCAACACACCCAATACAATGGTAAATTGTATATGTGCACTAGTTCGGTTAAGAGATGGTGATATAAGTGCAATATGGAAGGTGGATAATAGTTTTTCTAATCTGAAATTATAAAAATAGCAAGGTAACGAATGATAAAAGTGAGCGTAAACGGTATTGCAATGCGTTGAAATAAGGCCTAGGGTTCATACTTTCGCTAGTGCAAGTCCTCTCAACAATACTAACATAATTGGAACACATAACTATCCCTCAACATGCAACAAAGAGTCACTCAAAAGTCACTAATAGTGGAGAACGAACGAAGAGATTATGGTAGGGTACGAAACCACCTCAAAGTTATTCTTTCCAATCAATCCATTGGGCTATTCCTATAATTGTCACAAACAGCCCTAGAGTTTGTACTAGAATAACACCTTAAGACACAAATCAACCAAAACCCTAATGTCACATAGATACTCCAATGTCACCTCAAGTATCCGTGGGTATGATTATACGACATGCATCACACAATCTCAGATTCATCTATTCAACCAACACAAAGGACCTCAAAGAGTGCCCCAAAGTTTCTACCGGAGAATCATGACGAAAACGTGTGCCAACCCCTATGCATAGGTTCATGGGCGGAACCCGCAAGTTGGTCACCAAAACATACATCAAGTGTTTTCAAGTCTTTAAAGACTCAATCCGATAAGATAACTCCAAAGGGGAAACTCAATTCATTACAAGAGAGAAGAGGGGGAGGAGAAACATAAGATCCAACTATAATAGCAAAGCTCGCGATACATCAAGATCGTATCATCTCAAGAACACGAGAGAGAGAGAGAGAGAGAGATCAAACACATAGCTACTGGTACATACCCTCAGCACCGACGGAGAACTACTCCCTCCTCGTCATGGAGAGCACCGGAATGATGAAGATGGCCACCAGAGAGGGATTGCCCCCTCTGGCAGGTTACCGGAATGGGTCTAGATTGGTTTTCGGTGGCTACGGAGGCTTCTGGCGGCAGAACTCCTGATCTATTTTTTTCGTTCTGGAAGTTTTAGGGTATATGGAGTTATATAGGCAGAAGAAGCACATCAGGGGAGCCACGAGGGCCCCACAAGGCAGGGGGCGTGCCCTAGGGTGGTGGGCGCGCCCCCTACCCTCGTGAGCTCCTCCTTCCTTCCTTGACGTAGGGTCCAAGTCCATCGGGTGGATTTCGTTCCAAAAATAACTTCTCTAGTTGATTTCGTTGTGTTTCGACTCCGTCTGATATTCCTTTTCTTCGAAACACTGAAATAAGCATAAAACAGCAAATCTGGGCTGGGTCTTCGGTTAATAGGTTAGTCCCAAAAATAATATAAAAGTGGAAAATAAAGCCCAATATTGCCCAAAATAGTAGATAATATAGCATGGAGCAATCAAAAATTATAGATACGTTGGAGACGTATCAAGCATCCCCAAGCTTAATTCCTGCTCGTCCTCGAGTAGGTAAATGATAAAAAGATAATTTTTGATGTGGAATTCTAGTTGGAATAATTTCAATGTAATTCTTCTTACTTGTGATATGAATATTCAGATCCGAAAGATTCAAGACAAAAGTTCATATTGACATAAAAATAATAATACTTCAAGCATACTAACTAAGCAATTATGTCTTCTCAAAATAACATGGCCAAAGAGAGCTATCCCTACAAAATCATATAGTCTGGCTATGCTCCATCTTCACCACACAAAATATTTAAATCATGCACAACCCCTATGACAAGCCAAGCAATTGTTTCATACTTTTGATGTTCTCAAACTTTTTCAATCTTCACGCAATACATGAGCGTGAGCCATGGACATAGCACTATAGGTGGAATAGAATGGTGGTTGTGGAGAGGAAAAAAAGGGAGAAGATAGTCTCACATCAACTAGGCGTATCAACAGGCTATGGAGATGCCCATCAATAGATATCAATGTGAGTGAGTAGGGATTGCCATGCAACGGATGCACTAGAGCTATAAGTATATGAATGCTCAACAAAAGAAACTAGTGGGTGTGCATCCAACTCGCTTGCTCACGAAGACCTAGGGCATTTTGAGGAACCCATCATTGGAATATACAAGCCAAGTTCTATAATGAAATATTCCCACTAGTATATCAAAGTGACAACATAGGAGACTCTCTATCATGAAGATCATGGTTCTACTTTGAAGCACAAGTGTGGTAAAAGGTTAGTAGCATTTTCCCCCTTTTTTGCCTTTCTTTTTTTATTTATTTTGCCTTTATTTTTTTATTTATTTGGCCTTTCTTTTTTTATGGCCTTTCTCTTTTTTTTTTCTTTTTTTTGGGACAATGCTCTATTGAATGATGATCATCACACTTTTATTTATTTACAACTCAATGATACAACTCGATACTAGAACAAAGTATGACTCTATATGAATGCCTCCGGCGGTGTACCGGGATATGCAATGTATCAAGAGTGACAAGTATGAAAGAATCATGAACAGTGGCTTTGCCACAAATACTATGTCAACTACATGATCATGCTAAGCAATATGACAATGATGAATGTGTCATGATGCACGGAATGGTGGCAAGTTGCATGGAAATATATCTCAGAATGGCTATGGAAATGCCATAATAGGTAGGTATGGTGGCTGTTTTGAGGAAGGTATATGGCGGGTGTATGATACCAGCAAAAGGTGCGCGGTATTAGAGAGGCTAGCAAAGGTGGAAGGGTGAGAGTGCGTATAATCCATGGACTCAACATTAGTCATAAAGAACTCATATACTTATTGCAAAAATATACAAGTTATCAAAGCAAAGTATTACGCGCATGCTCCTAGGGTGATAGATTGGTAGGAAAAGACCATCGCTCATCCCCGACCGCCACTCATAAGGAAGACAATCAATAAATAAATCATGCTCCGACTTCATCACATAACGGTTCACCATACGTGCATGCTACGGGAATCACAAACATAGACACAAGTATTTCTCAAATTCATAACCACTCAACTAGCATGACTCTAATATTACCATCTCCATATCTCAAAACAATTATCAAATATCAAACTTCTCATAGTATTCAACACACTCATAAGATAATTTTATTATTCTTGAATACCTAGCATATTAGGATTTTAAGCAAATTACCAGTCTATTTAAGACTCTCAAAAAATCTAAGTGAAGAACGAGAGTTCATTTATTTCTTCAAAATAAAACTACCACCATGCTCTAAAATATATACGTGAAGCACTAGAGCAAATGACAAACTACTCCCAAAGATATAAGTGAAGATCAATGAGTAGTCGAATAATTATGCAACTATGTGAAGACTCTCTAACATTTAATAATTTCAGATCTTTGTACTCTATTCAAACAGCAAGCAAAGCAAAATAAAATGACATATAAGAATAGCAAACATTATGTGAAGAAGCAAAAAACTTAGGATCAACCGATACTAACCGATAGTTGTTGAAGAAGAAAGGTGGGATGCCAACCGGGGCATCCCCAAGCTTAGATGCTTGAGACTTCTTGAAATATTATCTTGTGGTGCCTTGGGAATCCCCAAGCTTGAGCTTTTGTGTCTCCTTAATTCCTCTCATATCACGGTCTCCCTAAATCTCAAAAGCTTCATCCACACAAAACTCAACAAGGACTCGTGAGATAAGTTAGTATAAACCATTGCCGAAACCTTATCATAATCTACTGTAACAAATCACTAAAATTATTATTCAACATTTCATACTAAATGCCTCTGCATATTTAATAGTCCTATCCTCAAATATAAACATTAAAGAAGCAAACATATGCAAACAATGCAAACATAACAGTCATCTGCCTAAACAGGATAGTCTGTAAAGAATGCAGCAACATCAATACTTCCCTAGGTCCAAAAATTATGAAAGAAAATTACCACTGTAGTAAATTTATCATAGCTTAATACGAAAAAGGTTTCAACATTTTATCACATCCTGACTTTTCTAGGGAATTATTGCAACAGCGGTAAAATTTCTGTTTTCCAACAGCGACATGTATACTTGTAACATAGGCATAGTAAAGGCTATCAATGCCACTTTTATTGAAATAAAAGATGCAAAACATTGTTCTAAACAACATAACGCAAATCCTAACAAAATAAATTGATGCTCCAAGAAAAACACATATCATGTGGCGAATAAAAATATAGCTCCAAGTAAAGTTACCGATGAACGAAGACGAAAGAGGGGATGCCTTCCGGGGCATCCCCAAGCTTAGGCTCTTGGTTGTCCTTGAATATTGCCTTGGGGTGCCTTGGGCATCCACAAGCTTTTGCTCTTACCACTCCTTGTTCCATAGTCCATCGAATCTTTACTAAAACTTGAAAACTTCACAACACAAAACTTAACAGAAAACTCGTAAGCTCTGTTAGTATAAGAAAATAAATCACCACTTCAAGGTACTGTAATGAACTCATTCTTTATTTATATTTGTGTTAAACCTACTGTATTAAAACTTCTCTATGGTTTATAAACTATTTTACTAGCCACAGATTCATCAAAATAAGTAAACAACACATGAAAAATAGAATCTGTCAAAAACAGAACAGTCTGTAGTAATCTGAATCAAACGTATACTTATGGAACTCATAAAATTCTCAAATAAATTTCTGGACCTGAGGAATTTATATATTAATCATCTCTAAAAAGAATTAACTAAATAGCACTCTCCAAATAAAAATGGCAGCAACTCGTGAGCGCTAAAGTTTCTGTGTTTTGACAGCATGATCAACAAGACTTTCCCCAAGTCTTCCCAAAGGTTCTACTTGGCACAAACACTAATTAAACACATAAAAACACATATAAACAGTGGCTAGATGAATTATTTATTAATAAACAGGAACAAAAAGTAAAGAACAAGAATAGTATTGGGTTGCCTCCCAACAAGCGCTATCGTTTGACGCCCCTAGCTAGGCATGATGATTTCAACGATGCTCACATAAAAGATAAGAATTGTAATATAAGGAGAGCATCATGAAGAATATGACTAGCACATTTAAGTGTAACATACTTCCTATGCATAGGGATTTTGTGAGCAAACAACTTATGGGAACAATAATCAACTAGCATAGGAAGACAAAACAAGCATAACTTCAAGATTTTAAACACATAGAGAGGAAATTTGATATTATTGCAATTCCTACAAGCATATATTCCTCCCTCATAATAATTTTCAGTAGCATCATGAATGAATTCAACAATATAACCAGCACCTAAATAATTATTTTCATGATCTTCTTGCATAGAAAATTTACTACTTTCCACATAAGCAAAATTCTTCTCATGAATAATAGTGGGAGCAAACTCAACAAAATAACTATCATGTGATTGAAAATTAAGATCAAGATGACAAGTTTCATGGTTATCATTATTCTTTAATGAATACGTGTCATCACAATAATCATCATAGATAGGAGTCATGCTTTCATCATAGTAAATTTTCTCATCAAAGCTTGGGGGACAAAAAATATCATCTTCATCAAACATAGCTTCCCCAAGCTTGTGGCTTTGCATATCATTAGCATCATGGATATTCAAGGAATTCATACTAACAACATTGCAATCTTGCTCATCATTCAAATATTTAGTGCCAAACATTTTATAGACTTCTTATTCTAGCAGTTGAGCACAATTATCCTTTCCATCATACTCACGAAAGATATTAAAAAGGTAAAGCGTATGAGACAAACTTAATTCCATTTATTTTATAGTTTTCTTTTATAAACTAAACTAGTGATAAAACAAGAAACTAAAAGACTCGATTCCAAGATCTAAAGATATACCTTCAAGCACTAACCTCCCCGGCAACGGCGCCAGAAAAGATCTTGATGTCTACTACACAACCTTCTTCTTGTAGACGTTGTTGGGCATCCAAGTGCAGAGGTTTGTAGGACAGTAGCAAATTTCCCTCAAGTGGATGAACAAAGGTTTATCAATACGTAGGAGGCGTACGATGAAGATGGTCTCTCTCAAGCAACCCTGCAACCAAATAACAAAGAGTCTCTTGTGTCCCCAACACACCCAATACAATGGTAAATAGTATAGGTGCACTAGTTCGGCGAAGAGATGGTGATACAAGTGCAATATGGATAGTAGATAATAGTTTTTGTAATCTGAAATTATAAAAACAGCAAGGTAACGAATGATAAAAGTGAGCGTAAACGGTATTGCAATGCGTTGAAACAAGGCCTAGGGTTCATACTTTCGCTAGTGCAAGTCCTCTCAACAATACTAACATAATTGGATCACATAACTATCCCTCAACATGCAACAAAGAGTCACTCCAAAGTCACTAATAGCGGAGAATGAACGAAGATATTATGGTAGGGTATGAAACCACCTCGAAGTTATTCTTTCCAATCAATCCGTTGGGCTATTCCTGTAAGTGTCACAAACAGACCTAGAGTTCGTACTAGAATAACACCTTAAGACACAAATCAACCAAAACCCTAATGTCACCTAGATACTCCAATGTCACCTCAAGTATCCGTGAGCATGATCATACGATATGCATCACACAATCTTAGATTCATCTATTCAACCAACACAAAGGACCTCAAAGAGTGCCCCAAAGTTTCTACCAGAGAATCACGACGAAAACGTGTGCCAACCCCTATGCATAGGTTCATGGGCGGAACCCGCAAGTTGGTCACCAAAACATACATCAAGTGTTCTCAATTCTTTAAAGACTCAATCCGATAAGATAACTCCAAAGGGGAAACTCAATTCATTACAAGAGAGAAGAGGGGGAGGAGAAACATAAGATCCAACTATAATAGCAAAGCTCGCAATACATCAAGATCGTATCATCTCAAGAACACGAGAGAGAGAGAGAGAGAGATCAAACACATAGCTACTGGTACATACCATCAGCCTCGAGGGAGAACTACTCCCTCCTCATCATGGAGAGCACCGGAATGATGAAGATGGCCACAGGAGAGGGATTGACCCCTCCGGCAGGGTGCCGGAACGGGTCTAGATTGGTTTTCGGTGGCTACAGAGGCTTGTGGCGGTGGAACTCCCGATCTATTTTTTCGTTCTGGAAGTTTTAGGGTATCTGGAGTTATATAGGCGGAAGAAGCACGTCAGGGGAGCCATGAGAGCCCCACAAGGCAGGGGGGCGCGCCCTAGGGTGGTGGGCACGCCCCCTACCCTCGTGAGCTCCTCCTTACTTCCTTGACGTTGGGTCCAAGTCCATCAGGTGGCTTTCGTTCCAAAAATAACTTCTCTAGTTGATTTTGTTCCGTTTCGACTCCGTCTGATATTCCTTTTCTTTGAAACACTGAAATAGGCATAAAACATCAAATCTGGGCTGGGCCTCCGGTTAATAGGTTAGTCCCAAAAATAATATAAAAGTGGAAAATAAAGCTCAATATTGCCCAAAACAGTAGATAATATAGCATGGAGCAATAAAAAATTATAGATACGTTGGAGACGTATCAAGGCCCTTAGTAACCCTCGGCCCATTAATGGCCCGTGGTAAAACTGGCCCGTAATGAACAATGTATCACTTTATACCCATTAACGGCCCATTATTCCGTTGGGCCGTTTCCATCCCATGTTCTCTTTCGGCCTTCTCAGGGTCCATTTATTCTTGGGCTCATTTCCAGCATTCAGTTACTTACGTCCCATTACTGTCATTTTCTGCTTGTGGGCCAAATTCAGCCCGTGCTTACAGTCGGCCCGTTTGTGGCCCGTTAATACATTGGGCCGTTTTCATAGCGTCATCAAATACGGCCGATTAACGACGACCCATTATGGTCGACCCATGAATGGACGATTCCAACTCTAGCCTGTTTACGGCCATAAAGCAGTATGTTATTGGCCCATGTATGGGCAATCGATCATACCGCCCGTATAAGGCCCATTGATGATACGGCCCGTAGAAGGCCCATTGATGATACAACCCGTAGAAGGCCCATTGTTTCTACGGCCCGTATAAGGCCCAGTGTCACTACAGTAAATATGTAGCCCATGGTTATTGTGGCCTAGTTTAAAAAATAGGTTATTGCGGCCACTAGCAAACCGCGGAAAAAGAACAACACTGACTACAAGCAAACAAATAAACAAGACAACAAGGAAATAAATAAGCAAGCAACTTATGCTAGGCTATCAAGACTATTACACATATTACATCCACTAGGCATCAAAGTTCTCCACCAGTGCAAATATAGGGAACAAAGCAGCATATCATACACACTGGTTGTCAAAGTTGGCGACCAGTGCAAATAAACGCCGCAGCAAAACAAGTCCAGAACTGAAACCACTTCAGAATATGTCAAGAAACAATATCCTGGGTACCCATAATGGTGGCAAGATGCTTAGCAAGCTTATTAACTTTCTCTTGTTTGGCGCTTGAACCCTCCAGCGCTTGCTGTTGCACCAGAAAGTATGCATCTGAATTCTGCAGGGACTTCCTCAGTCCTTTAGCTTCCTATCGCAACAAATCTGATCGATGTCTTTCAACTTGAAGCTGAGACTCAAGAAGATGAACTGATTCAGGCACCTAGTTCGAAGAGCTTGTGCTAGCAGTAGTGGCGAGTAACTCGAACACTACATCAAGACATGACTTCTGGGTTCTCTCACTATCGTCAAGGTAGTTTTTATCAGCTTTCTTGGGGACCAACAGGGATGTCTCACTATCTTGAACCTTATCTGCATTACTTCCTTCACCATTGCATAACGGGGTAATGTTCTCCAATATTTTGTCTGCATTCTAAAAGAGAAACAAGCAGACACGTCACAGGTTAACCATGTTGTATATGTAACTCATTTTTCGTAAATCAGTTCAGTAGTGAAGTGCACTGGATAATAGCATGAAACAAACATATATCTATGTACCATGGTCACTTTATGGTCTCCATCATTCTAGGTTTTGTTGCCAAATCAAGATAGAGACACGGTTCAAATAATATTTTTTCAAGGCAAAGCAGAATAGACAGAATATAAGTGTGGGAAATTATAGAGACACTTGTAATGTGCATGACATGAGAACATAACTATTTATTCAATTTAAACTGAAATCAATATAGAGCAAGTTACAAGAACAAACCAGTTAAAGAAACAAGTTTAAAACATACCTGTTGCGCCATTGGAGTTTCAATTCCATCCTTCAATTTGAAAATAGTTGGTCAGAGTAAATACAGTGATGCAAGATCAAAGGAGTATGAATCGTAGCTACAGAACCTGACCTGAGAACAATTCTTCTTCTGCTTTAAGTGTTGAGTTGGGATTCAGAGTGGTGGTCCTCGTGCTTTGGGCACTGCAGTTCCCTTACTAACTGCTCGTGTTTGGGTGCTCTGTGGTGGAGACGGTGCTGTGTCAACTGGAACTGGGTTACTATCTGCTGGGGTTGGGTTTAGAAGGGGTGTAGCTGGTTCTCTGTCCAACTGGGTAGGGGTACAATCTGCAAGAGTCTAGGTTATGTGTGGTGGGGCTGGTTCTTGGGCAAGTACAACCATGGTTCTATCTGCATCAACTGGTAGCACTATCTTATCTCAAGACCGTGCTGTTACTCCCTTAGATACTGCCATCACCCTCTCCAATTCAAATGGCTGATAAACAAGAAAAGTAATTGAATGTACAGACATTGTATGATAGACAGGTGCAATGGATAGTGGGGAATAAAAGAGGGCATGAAATAATTCACATTTATGTTTTCTAACCAAACAAGATAGTATGACACAATTTCACATATATGATGGCTAACTAAACATGATAGCATGATACAATTTCATAGTATGATGGCTAACTAAAAAAGCTGGAAGACATAGTTCAAAATATGATGACTATGTAAATAGGATGACATGATATAACTATATAATGTGTTTATTAAATAGGTTGGCATGCCATAATTCACATACATGCCACCTACGGAAACATGATAGCATGATATAATTCTCGGATAGAATGACATAATTCAAAATATGATGACTGTAAACACTAAACAGGATGAGATGATATAACCATATGATGTCTTTATTAAATGGGTTGCCATGTCATAATTCAGATAGATGTTGTGTATGTAAACATGATGGCATGATATAATTCAAATATATGATTTATATAGTAAGCAAGTAAGCAAATGGCAATCCATATATGATGTAAAAACTAAGCAATGCAAGACAACATGCATGACATGGTTAATATAACCCTGCCAAGTTTGAGCATAGACCTCAGGGGGAAAATAGGACTGGTCATCAGTCTCTGAATCCTCCTCTGAGGAGCTCTCTATATGCAGCAAGATGTCTGCTTCAGCAGGTAGCATTGTCTGCTCTGAATACCTTGTTTTCACTCCAGATACTTCCATCACCGCTTCGAATGGCTGATGCACAGGAAGAGCAGTTGAATATACAAACGTTGTCGACAAATGGAACACGTATTACAAAAAAATGATAGCATGATATAACTCACATACATGATGATTGACTCAACAACATGTCATTGCATAATTCACACATATAATGCATTTTCAACAAGATAGCCTTGCATAATTCACATATATAATGTCTTGCAACAAGATGGCAATGCATAATTCACATATATGGTAATTAGACACTAAAAGGTGGCATTCACACAAAGCATGTCTAAACTAATCAAATGACATTGCAATGCAAGACACCATACGCACGATATGAGCAACATAACCCCGCCAAGTTAATTAGAGCATACACCTCGGGGGCGGGGGGAATAGGACTGGTCATCTGTCTCTAAATCCTCCTCCGAGGAACTATCCGTAACCAGCGAGATATGCGCTTCATCAGATAGCATAGTCTGCTCTGAAGACCTTGTTTTCACTCCAGAATTTTCCATCACCGTGTCAAATGGCTCATGCACACGAAGAGTAGTTGAATGTACTGACATTGTTGACAAATGTAATACGTAACGAAAAAAGTATGGCCTGATATAATTCACATATAAGATGACTGGCTAAGCAGGATGGCATTGCAAAATCCACATATATGATGCCTGGCTAAACAAGATGGCATTGCATAATTGACATAAACGATGAATAAACTAAACAGATGGCCTTCACACAAAGCATGTCTAAACTAAGCAGTTGACATATTTGATGTATAGAGTAAGCAACGCAAGGAACCATATGCATCATATAACCAATATCAGCATGCCAAGTTAGAGAGAAGAACTCATGGGGTAAATAGGAGTGGTCTTCTTCTTTTGAATCCCCCTCAGAACAGTTATCTTCCTCTTGATTACGATCCGAAATGGGTGGAGGGGGGGCTGCCTTTGCGCCCACCATGGAGCGACGTCTGCATGAAATTTTATTGCCACGCAAGGCTTGTCTCTTTCGCTCTACATGTTTAGTTCCATTGTGTACAATATCTGACATGCATAGGAATAAAACATAGTGAGATTATGTAAGGAGTGCATGCACAAATCCAGAGTGATGGTAGCAAACTGTGGATAGACCCAAAACCAATGATAGCAGGCAGATAATAGCTTTAGTTAAAAAATACAGATAATGGCTCCTTTAATATTTGTTTCCACCCAACATGAAACTCATAGTAGACACCCGAGATTAACCAGATAGTAGACAGATAGTACTGATTGATGCCCCAATATGTACCCCACAACCATTTAAAAACTCAAGTTTCACCATAAGTTTGGACCTGACTCAGAGTCTAATAGGTGAACACGATGATACAGTAGCATGTCATCATATTAAGCGATGCATAACATAAGCAGACACGGAAGAGTGTGACCTCTCTTGCGGACCCGTGTAGTCCTCAGGGTCATCTGCGCAGTTGATGATGGTAATGCAGTTGTCGTGGCTGCCGGCAGCGGGGAAGAAGATCTGAGCCAGCGAAAGACAGTCTGGAGAGCGGATCCCTGCTGTGGTGAACCCTTCCGTCGTTGGAGAAGCTGAGCTGGGGCGGAACACAGCACCGCAGGAGCAGGACAAACCACACAAGGTTTTCTTTGATACATATCTGTAATAGAAGTAATTGTGTAAGGGCTTGTTTGAATTTGAGGATTCTAACAATGCAGGGATAGGAAATAGACAGGAATAGGATAGGAATGCACGTGCAAAACAGAGAATTTGAAAACAGAGGATTTCTGCCAATCTGGGTGTTTGGTTCACAAGAATTGGCAGATCACAGGATGCAAAGAAACATGGTGAGATTAAGTCAAACCACAAGAAAATGTACGGCTATAATGCTATTATGCTACTATCTCTTTGTCTTGTGCTTCATGAATAGGAATTTGAAAAGGACGACAAGTGGAAATTAAAATTCCTACAGTTTTTCTTTCAAGGAGACACTAAAGGAGCAAATCCTAGAGTTTTCCTTTGCTCCATTCCTTTTCACCAAATTCATGAAAAGTTGTACCATACGAAACTTTGCAATTCCTATGTTTTTCATTCACTTTTCCTTTCAAGCACTGACGATTCTAGTATGCAGGCTTGAGTAAGGAAAATCCTACACTAAAACAAATGTTTTTGTGCTACTTCTATTACTTTGGACCCAGGCCACTGCCCTACTAGCTGAACTCCCAGGGCCATCGACAAATGCATAGCTCAAACGCATAGAGATAAATCATGATGGCGTTCAAGATAGTCCATCACGGATAGCTAAGTTGCCTGGTACCTCACTGCTTGTCATATAGTAGGATAAAATGATCGTATTTCCCGTTACTCCATGTTCTTAGTGGACAATATATATAACATGTAGAGTAAAAACGATATGCAACAAGTGTACAACCTCTTTGGTGAACCCATGTCTATCTGAGCGTGATTGGGTTGGCCGGTGAGGATGCTCCGGCTGACTTGGCAATCGGAGGAGGGGAAGAAGATCTTAGGTGTCTGGAGATGGAGCCCGAGGTACTGCTCCGCTGTGATGGAGGGTTTCGTCATTGGAGCAGCTCCGGTGAGTTGTACGATGCCGAGGCTGAAGCAGGACAACAGAGACAACGTTAACCTGAGTGGAATTCTAATAGCATCTTCAATAGATGACATAAAATACATAACCACAAAGTGCTAGATGTATACATCAGCCGCTCATCTCTGAACTTAACTGTCGAAACTGAATTTAACTGTCGAAACTGAACTTAACTGCCGAAACTGAATTTTACCGTCGAAACTGAACGCACCCTGAGCCGCCAGCCACCAACGGCCAAAGAGCCGCCCCCGTCGCCCGCTGCCGGCAGTGCGCCGCCCCGCCCGCCCCGAAAACACTCCCCACCACCGGTCCGCCGCCGCCCCGACCATCCCTGTAGGGCCCCTGTGTCGAGCTTTTTCTCCAGCGATCCCCATGCCACCGCCCAACCACCGCCGGCGACCACCGCCCCCACCCTGAACCCTAAGATAGATAGTGGGGTACCT